>NW_026906960.1:27500-137500 GCF_033978795.1 Nerophis ophidion | reverse complement strand
ATGACAGACATGGCACAGAGATGTATGGATAACCTGCAGATGCATTTGCAACGATAAAGTCAACAAAATCACAAAGGTGGGTTTTGTTGATGTTGACTTATGTGCTAATCAGACATATTTGGTTGCGGCGTGACTGCCAGCTAATCGATGCTAACATGCTATGCTAATTGACGCTAACATGCTATTTACCGGCGGTGCTAAAGCAGACATGGCACAGAGATGTATGGATAACCTGCAGATGCATTTGCAACGATAAAGTCAACGAAATCACAAAGGTGGGTTTTGTTGATGTTGACTTATGTGCTAATCAGACATATTTGGTTGCGGCGTGACTGCCAGCTAATCGATGCTAACATGCTACGCTAATCGACGCTAACATGCTATTTACCGGTGGTGCTAAACCAGACATGGCACAGAGATGTATGGATAACCTGCAGATGCATTTGCAACGATAAAGTCAACAAATTCACAAAGGTGAGTTTTGTTGATGTTGACTGCCAGCCAATCGATGCTAACATGCTACGCTAATCGATGCTAACATGCTATTTACCGGCGGTGCTGAAGCAGACATGGCACAGAGATGTATGGATAACCTGCAGATGCATTTGCAGCTATATTATGTTTCCTTCCACCCACATTTAATGCGAAAAAAACACATACCAATCGAAGGATTTAAGTTGCTCCAGCGTCAAATGATGCGAAAGTCCTGATCGTTTGGTCCGCACATTTTACCGGCGATGCTAACGCAGCTATTCGGCCATGCTATGGCTATGAATAGTGTCAACAGCTATTCGCTCATAAGTGTCAGTTTCTTCTTCAATACTTTCATACTCCAACCATCCGTTTCAATACATGCGTAATGTGTTGTATCGCTTAAGCCGCTGAAATCCGAGTCTGAATCCGAGCTAATGTCGCTATATCTTGCTGTGGTATTCGCCATTGTTTGTTTACATTGGCAGCACTGTATGACGTCACAGGGAAATGGATAGTCGCATTGCAAACAGCGAAAATCAAGCACTTTAAAGCTTTTTTTAGGGATATTCCGGGACCGGTAAAATTTTGAAAAAAACTTCAAAAAATACAACAAGCCACTGGGAACTGATTTTTATTGTTTTTAACCCTTTCGAAATTGTGATAATGTTCTCCTTTAAAAAAAAAAAAAAAAAAAAATGCACGGTCAAAACAAAGTTTAGGATATTTTAAATGAGCTAGCTAACCTACAGTCTTTCTGAATGAAATAGTCTGACATTCTCCATCAATTTTAATTCTATTAACTTTTTATGAACTTTACTATAAATTCCTCACAGAGCGGTTTTCAACTAAAATATAAATATCAAATCTATGAACTAGAATATAAATATTATAAATTATGAATACATTTTCACAGGGGTACACTTTCATCAAGAGAGCTTTATTTTTGAAAACCTCATGAAAACACATTTACACAAAAGTGTATGATGCTACAGAAAACCTCATGAAAACACATTTACACACACAAGTGTATGATCCTGCAGGAAACCTCATGAAAACACATTTACACACACAAGTGTATGATCCTGCAGGAAACCTCATGAAAACACATTTACACACACAAGTGTATGATCCTGCAGGAAACCTCATGAAAACACATTTACACACACAAGTGTATGATCCTGCAGGAAACCTCATGAAAACACATTTACACACACAAGTGTATGATCCTGCAGGAAACCTCATGAAAACACATTTACACACAAGTGTATGATGCTGCAGGAAACCTCATGAAAACACATTTACACACACAAGTGTATGATCCTGCAGGAAACCTCATGAAAACACATTTACACACAAGTGTATGATCCTGCAGGAAACCTCATGAAAACACATTTACACACACAAGTGTATGATCCTGCAGGAAACCTCATGAAAACACATTTACACAAAAGTGTATGATGCTGCAGGAAACCTCATGAAAACACATTTACACACACAAGTTTATGATCCTGCAGGAAACCTCATGAAAACACATTTACACACACAAGTGTATGATCCTGCAGGAAACCTCATGAAAACACATTTACACACAAGTGTATGATGCTGCAGGAAACCTCATGAAAACACATTTACACACAAGTGTATGATCCTGCAGGAAACCTCATGAAAACACATTTACACACACAAGTGTATGATGCTGCAGGTATTTAACATGTTACCGTGCTCCCACTGATGGTTTAACCTGGTGCAGAAAAGCATCCATCCATCCATCCATCATCTTCCGCTTATCCGAGGTCGGGTCGCGGGGGCAGCAGCCTAAGCAGGGAAGCCCAGACTTCCCTATCTCCAGCCACTTCGTCTAGCTCTTCCCGGGGGATCCCGAGGCGTTCCCAGGCCAGCCGGGAGACATAGTCTTTCCAACGTGTCCTGGGTCTTCCCCGTGGCCTCCTACCAGCTGGACGTGCCCTAAACACATCCCTAGGGAGGCGTTCGGGTGGCATCCTGACCAGATGCCCGAACCACCTCATCTGGCTCCTCTCGATGTGGAGGAGCAGCGGCTTTACGTTGAGCTCCTCCCGGATGGCAGAGCTTCTCACCCTATCTCTAAGGGAGAGCCCCGCCACCCGGCGGAGGAAACTCATTTCGGCCGCTTGTACCCGTGATCTTATCCTTTCGGTCATGACCCAAAGCTCATGACCATAGGTGAGGATGGGAACGTAGATCGACCGGTAAATTGAGAGCTTTGCCTTCCGGCTCAGCTCCTTCTTCACCACAACGGATCGATACAACGTCCGCATTACTGAAGACGCCGCACCGATCCGCCTGTCGATCTCACGATCCACTCTTCCCCCACTCGTGAACAAGACTCCTAGGTACTTGAAGTCCTCCACTTGGGGCAGGGTCTCCTCCCCAACCCGGAGATGACACTCCACCCTTTTCCGGGCGAGAACCATGGACTCGGACTTGGAGGTGCTGATTCTCATTCCGGTCGCTTCACACTCGGTTGCGAACCGATCCAGTGAGAGCTGAAGATCCCGGCCAGATGAAGCCATCAGGACTACATCATCTGCAAAAAGCAGAGACCTAATCCCGTGGCCACCAAACCGGAACCCCTCAACGCCTTGACTGCGCCTAGAAATTCTGTCCATAAAAGTTATGAACAGAATCGGTGACAAAGGACAGCCTTGGCGGAGTCCAACCTTCACTGGAAACGTGTCCGACTTACTGCCAGCAATGCGGACCAAGCTCTGACACTGATCATACAGGGAACGGACTGCCACAATAAGACATTCCGATACCCCATACTCTCTGAGCACTCCCCACAGGACTTCCCGAGGGACACGGTCGAATGCCTTCTCCAAGTCCACAAAGCACATGTAGACTGGTTGGGCAAACTCCCATGCACCCTCAAGAACCCTGCCGAGAGTATAGAGCTGGTCCACAGTTCCACGACCAGGACGAAAACCACACTGTTCCTCCTGAATCCGAGGTTCGACTATCCGGCGAAGCCTCCTCTCCAGTACACCTGAATAAACCTTACCGGGAAGGCTGAGGAGTGTGATCCCACGATAGTTGGAACACACCCTCCGGTCCCCCTTCTTAAAGAGAGGAACCACCACCCCGGTCTGCCAATCCAGAGGTACCGCCCCCGATGTCCACGCGATGCTGCAGAGTCTTGTCAACCAAGACAGCCCCACAGCATCCAGAGCCTTAAGGAACTCCGGGCGGATCTCATCCACCCCTGGGGCCTTGCTGCCGAGGAGCTTTTTAACTACCTCAGCGACCTCAGCCCCAGAAATAGGAGAGTCCACTACAGATTCCCCAGGCACCGCTTCCTCAAAGAAAGACGTGTTGGTGGGATTGAGGAGGTCTTCGAAGTATTCCCTCCACCGATCCACAACATCCGCAGTCGAAGTCAGCAGAACACCATCCGCACCATACACGGTGTTGATAGTGCACTGCTTCCCCTTCCTGAGGCGCCGTATGGTGGTCCAGAATCGCTTCGAAGCCGTCCGGAAGTCGTTTTCCATGGCTTCCCCGAACTCTTCCCATGTCCGAGTTTTTGCCTCCGCGACCGCTAAAGCTGCACACCGCTTGGCCCGTCGGTACCCGTCCACTGCCTCCGGAGTCCTATGAGCCAAAAGAACCCGATAGGACTCCTTCTTCAGCTTGACGGCATCCCTCACTGCTGGTGTCCACCAACGGGTTCTGGGATTACCGCCACGACAGGCACCAACAACCTTGCGGCCACAGCTCCAATCAGCCGCCTCGACAATAGAGGTTCGGAACATGGTCCACTCGGACTCAATGTCCCGCACCTCCCTCGTGACATGTTCAAAGTTCTCCCGGAGGTGTGAATTGAAACTCTCTCTGACAGGAGACTCTGCCAGACGTTCCCAGCAGACCCTCACAATGCGCTTGGGCCTGCCAGGTCTGTCCGGCATCCTCCCCCACCATCGCAGCCAACTCACCACCAGGTGGTGATCGGTAGAAAGCTCCGCCCCTCTCTTCACCCGAGTGTCCAAAACATGAGGCCGCAAATCCGATGACACAACTACAAAGTCGATCATGGAACTGCGGCCTAGGGTGTCCTGGTGCCAAGTGCACATATGGACACCCTTATGTTTGAACATGGTGTTTGTTATCGACAAACTGTGACGAGCACAAAAGTCCAATAACAAAACACCACTCGGGTTTAGATCCGGGCGACCATTCTTCCCAATCACGCCTCTCCAGGTTTCACTGTCGTTGCCAACATGAGCGTTGAAGTCTCCCAGTAGGACAAGGGAATCACCCGGAGGAGCACTTTCCAGTACTCCCTCGAGTGTACCCAAAAAGGGTGGGTATTCTGAACTGCTGTTTGGTGCGTAAGCACAAACAACAGTCAGGACCCGTCCCCCCACCCGAAGGCGAAGGGAAGCTACCCTCTCGTCCACTGGGTTGAACTCAAACGTACAGGCTTTGAGCCGGGGGGCAACCAGAATTGCCACCCCAGCCCGTCGCCTCTCACTGCCGGCAACGCCAGAGTGGAAGAGGGTCCAGTCCCTCTCGAGAGAACTGGTTCCAGAGCCCTTGCTGTGCGTCGAGGTGAGTCCGACTATATCCAGCCGGAACTTCTCTACCTCGCGCACTAGCTCAGGCTCCTTCCCCCCCAGTGAGGTGACGTTCCACGTCCCAAAAGCTAGCTTCTGTAGCCGAGGATCGGACCGCCAAGTGCCCTGCCTTCGGCTGCCGCCCAGCTCACAATGCACCCGACCTCTATGGCCCCTCCTATGAGTGGTGAGCCCATTGGAGGGATGACCCACGTTGCCTCTTCGGGCTGTGCCCGGCCGGGCCCCATGGGAACAGGCCCGACCACCAGGCGCTCGCCATCGTGCCCCAACTCCGGGCCTGGCTCCAGAGCGGGGCCCCGGTGACCCACGTCCGGGCGAGGGAAATCTGGGTTCATTTCGTTGTAATTCCATAGAAGTCTTTGAGCTGCTCTTTGTCTGATCACTCACCTAGGACCTGTTTGTCTTGGGAGACCCTACCAGAAAATTTGCAGAAAAGCAAATAAACAATAAGAATCAACCTGCAAAACCCAGTCCAGATTAGCAGCAGATACAGTATAAAATCAGAGACAGTTGTTGTTTAGGAAAATGAGCATATCCGCCTTCTCAGGCAGAATGTGTGAGCGTTCTGGACGGATAGTGTCTCCTGTCCAAGACGGGACACGCATTTATTTGTACTCCATGAACTCGGAGGTGCTCCATCATGTTCGACGTGCACCCTCCTAAGCACCAAACAGTCCTGTCGCACGTGTTACATTTCGCTGATATTTCATTTTTTTTTAGTAAAATAAAGCCACACTTTCGACCGTCGACGCCCGCTATCATAGGCTCGGCTATGCTAACACTTCCGGCGGTGGGCTCTTCTTCGTTGGTGTTCAGCGGCCTCTTCTTCCGGGTCGGCGGACTTATTATTTTTTTCCGGTCGGCGGACTGGGTATCGAAACTAGGAATCGAAATTTAAACTTTAGAACGATTCCAGGAGAACCGGAAAGTTGTCCCGGTTCCAATCGATACTCGATACCCAACCCTAATTGTTACTATAACAATCTACAAGATTAATATAGGTTGCCTCTCTCTCTTCCCCTCCATCTTTCGGTATTCCTTTATTTTATTTTTTTTAAATTTTTTATTATTTTGTTAATCTTTTTAGTTATTTTGTATACGTATTGTTGCATTTGAACAACTGTATTGTTGATAATAGAGGTAAACTATTAGTATTGTTCATGATCAATACTGCTTTTTCTATTGGTATTTGTATTGCTCCAGTTTTAGTGTAAAAATGCTCATTGTCCTTTCTATATTATTATTTATTTCACTAACTGTGTTTTTGCTATCACTTTTACGATCATATTTGTACATACCGTATGTGCTGGTGTTGTTTTATTGTTGTTGTTTTTGTTGTTATTGTTGTGTTGCTGCTGTTGTTTTTATCTCTCTGTCTAATCCCCCTCTTATCCCCACAATTTCCCCCTCTGTCTTCCTTTTTTTCTCTTTCTATCCCCTCAAGTCAAGTCAGCTTTATTTGTCAATTTCTTTACATGTAAAGACATACAAAGGAATCAAAATTTAGTTTTGCACTCTCCCATGCGTACATAAAAAGAAAAGAAAATACAACAGTAAAGTGCAACGTAAATATGTCTACCTACTGAAATTACAATATATTTAGTTCCTGTTGTTTTTAAATAGGATATGGCTGTAAACAATGAGTGTTTCATCAGTAATGCAAATACTTATGATATAGCGGCAGATGTGTGCAATTTCGCATAGTCATTTTTTCCGTGGGTCATGGGGTTTAGAGTTCAGGTTGTTCCGGGGAGGGGGATTTCAAAGTCCTGACAGCCTGTTGGATCGGGCTGAGAATTGAAGGGGGGGGGTTCAGCAGCCTAACAGCCTGGTGGTGAAAGCTGTTGGTGAGTCTGGTGGTGCGAGAGCGGAGGCTCTTGTAGCTTCGTCCAGAGGGGAGGAGGCTGAACAGGTTGTGTGCAGGGTGGCTTGCGTCACTCACAATTGTGAGTGCTTTGCGGGTGAGGCGGGTGGTGTATAAGTCCTGAAGAGATGGGAGTGGTGCATCAATGATTTTCCCAGCTGTTTTCACGATGCGCTGCAGGTCTCTTCTGTTGTATTGAGTGTAGCTCCCGCCCCACACAGTGATGCAGCTAGAAAGGATGCTTTCAATGGTGCCTTTGTAAAAAGTGGTCAGGATGGGTGGTGGAGCACTTGCCCGCTTTAGTTTTCGCAGGAAGTAGAGGCGCTGTTGGGCCTTCTTCACCAGTGATGCGGTGTTGGTAGTCCATGACAGGTCCTCACTGATGTGCACCCCCAGGAATTTGGTGCTCCTTACTCTCTCCACTGCAGCACCACCGATGGTCAGTGGCAGGTGTTGAGTGTGGCCTCTCTGGAAATTGACAACAATCTATTTGTCTTGCTGACATTCAGCAAGAGATTGTTGTCCCTGCACCACGTGGTCAGGAGGTCCACTTCTTCCCTGTAGTGAGTCTCGTCGCCCTTGGTGACGAGACCCACCAGAGTTGTTTCGTCCGCAAACTTAACGAGGTGGTTGGAGCTGTAGGTTGGTGTGCAGTCATGTGTCAGTAGAGTGAAGAGCAGAGGACTGAGCACACAGCCTTGTGGGGCCCCTGTGCTCAGGGTGATGGAGCTTGAGGTGTTGTTACCAACACGTACTGCTTGTGGCCTCTGACTAAGGAAGTCGAGCAGCCAATTGCAGAGTGAGATGCTGAGGCCCAGTTTGCCAAGTTTGTAGGTGAGTTGTTGTGGTATTATGGTGTTGAATGCTAAACTGAAATCTATGAACAGCATTCTCACATGAGTGTTTCTGATCCAGGTGGGTGAGGGCTGGGTGGAGGGCAGACCATATTGCATCCTCTATTGATCGTCTGGCTCGGTATGCAAATTGGAAGGGGTCCAAGGTGGGGGGGAAGATGGATTTGATATGTGACATGACCAACCGTTCGAAGCTTTATATGATGATGGATGTCAGTGCCACAGGACGGTAGTCGTTAAAACTTCACGGGGATGATGTCTTTGGCACAGGTATGATAGTGGCGGATTTGAAGCATGTGGGGACAATGGCTTGCTTCAGAGAGGTGTTAAAGATGTCTGTAAAGACGTCCTTCAGCTCCTCTGCACAATCCTTCAGCACACTACCGGAGATGTTGTCTGGCCCTGCTGCCTTCCGGATCTTGATGGTAGAGAGTGTTCTCTTTACGCTGGCAGCAGACAGGCACAGGGACTGTTCGTGTAGAGGGGGTGTGGTTTTCTGTGAGCGAGTGTTGTTTTGTGCATCGAAACGTGCAAAGAAGCGGTTCAGGTTGTTGAGCAGAGAGGTGTCGCTGTCGCAGCTCTGTGAGAGGGGCTTGTAGTCCGTGATGGCCTGAATGCCCTGCCATAGGCTCTGTGCATCTCTGCTGTCCTTGAAGTGGGAGGTTATCTTCTTTGTGTGGTCCTGTTTTGCTTTTCTGATGCCTCAGGACAGGTTGGCTCGCGCTGTTCTCAAGCCAGATCCATCTCCATCTCTGAAGGCCTTGTCTCTGGCTCTCAGCAGCCTGTGGACCTCCCCTGGCAACCATGGCATCTGGTTGGCCCGAATGATAATGTTTTTTGTGTGGGTCACATCATCCATGCACTTGGTAATGTAGGAGGTCAAAATGTCTGCGTACTCCTCAATGTCTGTGTTGTTATTGTGGGTGGCTGCTTGTTTAATAATTTCCCAGTCTGTTGTGTCGAAGCAATCTTGAAGAGCAGAGGAGGCCCCCTCTGGCCACACTCTTATCTGCTTCGGAACCGGTTTGGTGGCTTTCACTCTTTGTCTGTATGCTAGCGTTAGCGTAATTGATATGTGGTCAGAGAGGCCGATGTGGAGGAGGGGAGTGGCTTTGTAATCTCCTTTGTGTGAAGTGTAAACCATGTCCAAAGTGTTATCCCCTGGTTGGGAAGTGAACATGCTGATGACATTTCGGCAAAACAGTCTTGAGATGAGCATGATTAAAATCTCCAGCAAGAATGGTGAAACCATCTGGATGTGCTGTTTGTTGTTCACTGATGGCTTGGTACAGTTCATGAAGTGCAGCGTTTCTATCACTGTTGTTGCTAGTGGGAGGGATGTAAACAGCAACTAGTAGGATTTGCTGTCATCTCCCTGGGCAGATAGAAAGGACGGCACTTCACGATTATAAACTCCGCCAGTGGTGAGCAGTGTTTGTATACCACCGTGGCGTCCCGGCACCACACATCACGGATGTAAACACAGATCCCTCCGTTTACGAGCGCCCTGTCCGCTCGGTAGCATGCTAGCGGCTCCAGTTGTACAGCTGAGTCGGTAATGTTGCCATTAAGCCATTTTTCAGTGAAAACAAACACACATCAGTTACTCACTTTCCGATTTGTTGTCCTCAGCAGTCGTATGTGATCCATTTTATTGTCCAGTGATCGTACGTTTGCCAAAAGGATAGATGGTATAGATGGGCGAGTTGGACTAGCCACTAGCCTCGCTCGGATGCCTCCACGCTTGCCTCTCTTCCTCGTCCTTGCACACCGCTTCCGATGCCTCCTTCTTCGGGGAGGGTTAGCAGGCGGTGTGGTAGCACTCCCGCGGAGTAGTCCAAGCTCTCTTAGCATCTTTGTGTCGCGTTCTAAAACATGGCAGGTCTTGATTTTTCGGATATTTGACAAAGCCTGCGGACTGTACTTGTATTCCAATGTAGGCTGACGGGAAAATCATTTTGACAAAAACTCTAACGAACAAAATACCGCACGGTCGGGAGAGCGAGAGGTCGCTGCGTCTACACGCGCCGCCATCTTAGATAATTTGGCTGCACCAAATGATAATATAAATACATTTATTGAAGTCAAATTCAAATAAGGCAACAAGAGAAATATGCTACACTTCTCTTTTGTAAAGTAAATCTGAACAGCCGATATGGACACCTACATCAACTATATGATTTGCCTGAGAAGCTGGACAGGACAAAAAAAAAAAAAGGAAGGAAGCACAGTATTGCATTTAATTTTTATACAGATGACTGCCAGATCTACTTTCCCATGGCACAAAATAACACGGTCCAACGTCTCATTGACTGCCTGCACGGCATTAAAGTCTGGCTTTCAGTTAACTTCCTGAACCTAAATGAAAACAAAACAGAACTTTTGTTGTTTAGTCCAAGTCGCTCTCCTTCCCCTCGGCACTTAGGACTACTTTATGTAGGCATTTATCTCGACTCGTCTTGACTACTGCAACGCCCTGAACGTAGGCATTAGCCAGGCCTCCCTCGCCTGCCTGCAGCTCGTGCAGAACTCTGCTGCTCGCCTGCTAACACAGACCCACAGGCGTGAGCACATCACCCCCATACTAGCGTCCCTTCACTGGCTCCCTGGGCTCTACCGAATCAACTATACTACTATATCTACTATTTGTTTTCAAATGTCTAGGGGCGGTTTAGCTCGGTTGGTAGAGTGGCCGTGCCAGCAACTTGAGAGTTGCAGGTTCGATTCCCGCTTGTGCCATCCTAGTCACTGCCGTTGTGTCCTTGGGCAAGACACTTTACCCACCTGCTTCCAGTGCCACCCACACTGGTTTGAATGTAACTTAGATATTGGGTTTCACTATGTAAAGCGCTTTGAGTCACTAGAGAAAAAGCGCTATATAAATATAATTCACTTCACTAAACAATTTCGCTCCAACATATATCTCCGACCTCCTTCAGCCTTGCTGCCACTCCCCCCCCCCGCCCCCAATCCCTAAGATCGGGGGGGCAGTAACGTCAGCTGCTGTTGACGGTCCCTGACACAAGGCTGAAGCTTAGAGGTGACAGAGCTTTTGCCGCTGCTACTCGCAAGCTCTGGAACAACTTACCTTTGAGTGTTAGACAAGCCTCCTTTCTTCCTGTATTTAAATCACTCTTAAAAACACACTTTTATTCCATGGCCTTTAACATTCTGTGATCTCCATCCTGCTATGGCAGCCCATTATGCACCTGCTGTGAACCTGTTTCTATGTTTTATTTATGTATTTATTTGTTATTGTGCTTTGTTTGTGTTGTGTTGTGTTGTGTTTGCTAGTTTCCCTTGTGTTATCTTTTAACCTGCCTATTGTACAGCACTTTGTGGTAAATATTAAATATGCTTTATAAGTAAAGTCGATTTGATTTGATTTGAGCAAAGCTGGAATTTTCTAAAGAATGTTTGTTTTTCTCCTGTCCCACAGACGTTGAAGAAGAACCTCTACCCCATGAGCAGGAGGAGGAACCACAGTCACCCCACATACACGAGGAAGAAGAGGTACCACATTACCAACACATTAAAGAGGGAAGAGAGGAGGCACATCCCCCCCACATTAAAGAGGAAGACGAGACGCCACAGACCCATAATGTTAAACTGACCCTTCACATTAAAGGGCAAGCGGAGGACCCACTGAACTTACACATCAAAAATAAAGAGGAGGACCCACTGACCCCTCACATTAAACAGGAAGAGGAGTACCCACTGACCCCTTACTTCAAAGAGGAAGAGGAGGACCAAGAGCCGCCGCAGATTAAAGAGGAAGAGGAGGAAGAGGGCATCAGTCAGCCTAAATGGTTGGAGGAGTTCCCAGTGACTGGTGTCCCTGTGAAGAGTGAAGATGATGAGGTGAAAGGTGAAAGTGAGGAGAGGGGAGGGGGGGAGCCTCCAAGCAGCAGCTCAACACAACACATGACAACAGAAGCTGATGGAGACCACTGTGGAGGATCACAAGCAGACAAGCTCTTAGCTCCACTATCAGATAGTGAGGACACAACGTCACACTCTCCTGACACTGATGATGAAGACTCTAAAGATGATAAGACATGTCACACTGACAACACTCACTTCACATCTTCTCTCTGTCACAAAACTTTTAAATACCCAAGTCTTCTGAAAGAACACATGAGAACACACACTGGAGAAAAACCTTTTTCTTGTTCAATCTGTGGTAAAGGTTTTACACAAAGTCAAAATGTGAAAGTACACATGAGAACACACACTGGAGAAAAACCTTTTTCTTGCTCAGAATGTGGTAAAGGTTTTGTTCTCAGTAAACATTTGAAAGTACACATGAGAACACACACTGGAGAAAAACCTTATGTCTGTTCAATCTGTGGTAAAGGTTTTGTAGAAAGTCGCAATTTGAAAGTACACATGAGAACACACACTGGTGAAAAACATTTTATCTGTTCAATCTGTGGTAAAGGTTTTGCACAAAATCAACATATGAAAAGACATATGAGAACACACACTGGTGAAAAACCTTTTTCCTGTTCAACCTGTGGTAAAAGTTTTACAAGAAGTGCAGATGTGAAAAGACACACTAGAACACACACTGTTGAAAAATCACATTCCTGTTCAATCTGCGACAGAAGTTTTGGTCAACGATCAGCACTTGTAGCACACATGAGAAGACACTCTGGAGAAAAAGTGTTGAGTTGCAGTGTGTGTGGTGAAAGATTGTCTTCTAAGTACCAGTGTAAGAAACACAAGTGTGCTGGTGAGAACAGCAGCAGCAAATGAAACTGCAGGATTTGAAATAAACTGTCAAGACTTTCATTTTGACTTTCTAACAACATCAGCACATATAACATGTGTGACATTGTTGTTTGTCTAACAATCTGTTTAATATGCTTCTACATGTACAGATTAGATATATTTGTATTAATGCTTTTTTCAGTCAAGTACATGCATTAATCTGCAACTTTGTGTTCTTTTTTTAAACATTGGACAGAACAATTTGACTGAAAAGTTGAAAGTAAACAGTACAGGACATATTTGACATACATTAAAAAATGTAAGTGTATATATATATATATATATATATATATATATATATATATATATATACTGTATATATATATATATGTATAAATGATAAATGGGTTGTACTTGTATAGCGCTTTTCTACCTTCAAGGTACTCAAAGCACTTTGACACTACTTCCACATTTACCCATTCACACACACATTCACACACTGATGGAGGGAGCTGCCATGCAAGGCGCTAACCAGCACTCATCAGGAGCAAGGGTGACGTGTCTTGCTCAGGACACAACGGACGTGACGAGGTTGGTATTAGGTGGGGATTGAACCAGGGACCCTCGGGTTGCGCACAGCCACTCTCCCACTGTGCCACGCCGTCCCTATGTATATATATATATATATATATATATATATATATATATTCATCATACAGTATTAGACTTATGCATAATAGTGTTTTTAAAGGTGTTTGAATTATTGAAGTGTGACATATTTTTTATTTGTAATTGTTAATAATCCCATAGATTATCACCTTTATATGATATACATATGTACTGGTTCACATCTGAAACATCTTCTGGACCACTTCAGGAAGCATATTATTATTTACTTTATACATCATTTGAACAGTTGTTTTTTCAATACAATTTTAAAATGTGTAACTTTATGAATTATTTGTTGGGTCTCTATAGTCAATTGTATTAATTGTCTTTATTACACTCTGTAACTGTTGCTACTAGTAATTATTGTAATTTGTTTTATTTCTCTAAAAACAGAATAAGTTAAGTTCATAAAAGGGGATTTAAATAAAAATGTATACAAGTTCATAAGAAGGCTTTATTTAAGTTACTATGGTTAAAAATGTCATTGCATGCCTTTTTGTTGGGTTTGTGGGCATGTGTTTGTTTTGAAGTGTCTCGATTGGTCTGTGAAGGGATATAAGGAAGCTACTTCCGGGTATGAGGAACATCTGTTTGATGCCATGAGAAGGAAGAAAGAGAGCGACTGATGGTTACAAGGACTAAAAAGTGTCACGAGGACTTTCAGCGTTTGGGCCACAAGAGCCAGAAGATCACCATTTCCTCCTAAAAGAAGCATGCAGGCCAACGAGGTATTTGTCATTTGTGTTTGTATTTTACTTCGGTAAAATGTTTGAGCCACATGCTGTGCATGTTATTTTTACATTTGTAACGTGCTTTATTTTATTAACAGTTTTCACGGTGAATTGAAGGGAAAGGAAGCCTTCAATAAATCAGTCAAAGAAAGCCATTGTGTCAGTGCTATGTGGAGGGAGTTACAGTGAAAACTCGCACTGTTCAAGACGCAGTGGACAACGCTGAGACTGTCGGCAACATTAAAGAACCTGGGCAGCGCAGCTGTGACGTCATCAGCACGGAGCAGAGGAGACACACACACACACACACACACACACACACAAAAGGAAGACACAGGCAATCACAGCGTTTTCAGTAGGCTGTTAAGAAGCCAATAAGGAACACTGGACACTAAAAGAGTGATTAAGAAGAGACTGAAATGTATGAAGATAATGTGGAGTGTGTGGTAAACGTCTGGACTTATCTGATCATTTAATTTAAGTTAAAAGAACCTTGTCATGCAAGAGACATTTAAAAGGGCGTTTTGCTAAATAAGTGAAAGTAGGCTGTTGGCCATTTAACATAATATTGAAGCTTTTCCATGTTCTTTAATATTTTCCAATTGCCTTTACATGCATATATTTAAGTTTTGAAGTGATATCAATCAATGTTTACTTATATAGCCCTAAATCACTAGTGTCTCAAAGGGCTGCACAAACCACCACGACATCCTCGGTAGGCCCACATAAGGGCAAGGAAAACTCACACCCAGTGGGACGTCGGTGACAATGATGACTATGAGAACCTTAGAGAGGAGGAAAGCAATGGATGTCGATCGGGTCTAACATGATACTGTGAAAGTTCAATCCATAATGGATACAACACAGTCGCAAGAGTCCAGTCCAAAGAGGATCCAAGACACAGAGCGAGAGTCCCGTTCACAGCGGAGATATAAACTGCGGAGATATAAACTGCATATATTTTGAGTGTTTTGCAAAGTGATATTCAAAGATTTAATTTAAAAATTTCTATTTGTTTAAGCTCTAAGGAATTCACATTTAAGGTATCTACAATTATTGATATGTGAATAGGACGAATTCATCCAAGGGTGATTTAAAAAAAAATCTATTGCTAATATTTTCTGTTGATACATATTGGACAATTTAAAAACCTTTAAAAGTGTGTTTAATTTTATTAATTAAAAAATGTCAAAGTCAGGTGAGCCTACAGAACAGGTAAGGGACAGTGACAGGGACAGGGAAGATGTCCTCCTGACACCTGTACAGGCTTATGAGAGTGGTGCTGAAGAGGAAAAGCAGCAAGAGGAAAATCAAGAGCTGAGGAGAGGTACAAGACTAAGAACTCTAACAGAAAAGGGTAAAGGAATGCTAATGATGAAAATCAACACACTTCAGTTCAAGTTCAACGCCAGTTAAGGAAGATGGAGAGCTCAAGCTAAAGCTGTTAAGACGCCATTATCATCAAAATAACTTTTGGATGAGTCATTGGTTAATTCCATTATTGGTGAAATCAAACGTCGTTCTGCAGATGTCACTAGTGCTTATGAAGAGCTACGCCAAGTTTCAACTCAAGAACAGGAAACGCGACGAAAAGTTGACACATGTACACAGACATCTGCTTTCATTCTCTCTGTATAGCTACAAGCCGTCTGGATAGAAATATTCCAGAAGAGGAGCCAGAATGGCCAGAAGCTGGTTCTATATTTAACTCAACTTGTAAAAGCTCTGTCATGTCTATTTTGAAAGGCTACACAGTGCAAGAAAGCACCAAATCTTCTGTGGGTCGCCAAGAAGCTGCTGCAAGCCAAGCTGTTCTAAAAGTGCTACAAGAGCAAGAAAGAAAACAATTGGAATTAAATATTCTTGAAGAAGAAGCTAGAAAGAAGATAGCTGAACAAGAAGCAGCAGCCCGAAAGTGTCGCTTACAGCAAGAAGAAGATGAAGTGAGGCGAAGAATACAGAGAGAAGAAGAGGAAGCTGAAATAAAAGCTCAATTAGAAGAAGAACATATAGCTCTACAAAGAACTCTAGAGGAAAAACAGAGAAAGATAAAGAAATTGGAGACAGTGAAAAGTCTTAATGCAGCAAATGCGAGAATGCTGATATATGACCAAGGGAGTGTCAAAGAAGAGCGGAGTGACAAGTTAGGAGATGATTTTGAAGAAGATGACCAAGTATCTGCATCCTCAAGTCATCTGTCTACACATAGGTCTTCCATATCAAAAGTTAAGAAAACCTCCAATGACAGTACGGCAGAGCTCGTTAAGATGCTAGCAGGTGCTTTAAGTGTCAACAGAATCCCAAATCCCAAACCTCCAACATTCAGTGTGGATCCATTGAAGTATAGTGACTGGAAACTATCTTTTCAAGTTTTGATAGACCAGAAGAACATACAAGAGAATGAGAAGATATACTACCTACGAAGATACATAGGTGGTCAAGCCAAGAAAGCCCCTGACGGTTACTTCCTGCTCGGAACTGAATCTGCCTATACTGCTGCATGGGAGATTCTGGAGGAGCGATACGGAAACCCATTTACAATTGCAAAAGCATACAGAGACAAGCTCCAAGCGTGGCCTAAGATTGGTTCTAAGAATAGTCTTGAGCTCCGAGAGTTCACAGATTTTCTTCGCAGTTGTGAGGCTGCCATGGTTAACATCAAGGCATTGGAGATCCTGAATGACTGTAATGAAAACAGGAAGATCCTTTCTAAGATACCAGATTGGCTGATCGCACCTTGGAATTGAAAGGTTATGGAAATGGAACAAAGGAAAAAACAATTCCCCTCTTTCAGTCATTTTGTCAGATTTCTAACATGGGAAGCTAAAGTCGCCTGCAACCCTATCACTTCAGTGCAGTCACTAAAATCAAGTGATACCGACAAGTCAAGGTCCCAAAGACTACAAAGCTTTGGAGCAAAGACGTTGAACACAAGTTCTAATGAAAAGACACTGACAAGTTTCAATGAAAAGACTACAACCTCCAAGGAAAAGAATGTCATGACATGCATTTTCTGTGAAAGGAACAATCATACATTACATAAATGCAGGAAGTTCATAGAGAAAGCTGTGGCGGACAGAGTCAAGTTCATCCAAGCTGAATGTTTATGCTTTGGTTGTCTTCAGTCTGGACACCGCTCAAAGAACTGCAGCAATAGGAGTGTTTGCGACACATGCGAAAAGAAACATCCAACTTGTCTGCATGAGGAGCGAACCAAAGATGAACAAAAGCCACCGCAAGCCAAGCCAAGTACAATTCAAGAACATCCTAATGAAATATTACCTCAAGCACCCCAAAACAAAGAAAGAACCAAAGACGCTACTTCATGTACAGTAATACTTCAAAAAGCTAACATACAAACGGCTGCAATAATCCCAGTCTGGCTTTCATCCACAACTCAACCAACCCAAGAGGTCCTTGTGTATGCTCTGTTGGATTCTCAAAGCGATACAACTTTCATTCTGAGTGAAGTAGCAGATGCGTTGGAAGTGGACAAAGAGCAAGTCAAGCTTAAGCTTTCTACAATGACTGCAAGAATTACAGTAGTGAGCTCCCAAAAAGTAACCAACCTGCAAGTAAGAGGCTTTTATTCAGGTGAGAAGATTGCCTTACCACCAGTCTACACACGTGAGTTCATTCCGGCGAACAGAACTCATATACCTACAGGTGAAACCGCAAAAGCATGGTCCCATCTAGAGCATCTCCAAGATGAGATACCACCTCTGCAAGACTGCGGAGTAGGTTTGCTCATCGGGTACAATTGCTCACAAGCCTTACTTCCCAGGGAAGTCGCATCTGGCAAAGAAAACCAGCCCTACGCCCAGCGTACAGACCTTGGATGGAGTATTATTGGTAACCAGAATCCCTACGTAGACTACAACGATGCCATCAGAGTCAGCCATCGCATTGTAGTGAGACAAGTGACACCAAGTCTGAAGCCTTATGTCAACCTCACGGGACCAAAGTTTCTCTGGCAAACACAACTACCCAAAAGAGAGTGCACGGTGGGAGAAATCAAGGAAGATGATCCTGAACTCCGCAAAGCTGTCGTGTGTAACACCAATGCAGAAGAAGATAGATCATTGCTGAATCGCCTGGAGAAATTCTCTGATTGGTCAAGAGTGGTAAGAGCAATTGTCAGATTGAAACGATGTGGAAAAGAACACAAAGGTGTGAAACAAAGAACTAATGAAAGTACAAGTCTGGAAGAAAGAAAAGAAGCAGAACTTGCTATCATCAAGCTAGTTCAAGCAGAAGTATTCTCAGATGAGATAAAGAGCTTGGAACTTAAGAAAGCAGTTTTCAAGACTAAAGACAGTAAACTGTGCAAGTTAAATCCATTCTTGGATGAAGAAGGCATCTTAAGAGTGGGAGGCCGCTTGAGTCAAGCTGCATTGCATCCACACGTAAAGCATCCGGCATTACTCCCAAAGAGCAGCCATATCATAGCCTTGCTTATTAAGCACTTCCAAGAGAAGGTGCATCATCAAGGACGATGAACGAACTGCGAGCCAATGGATGGTGGGTCCTAGGATGCAGCAGTGCCGTCTCGTCACACATTTTCAAATGTGTCAAGTGTCGAAAGTACAGAAGGAGTACTGAAGAACAGATAATGGGTGACTTACCTGAAGATAGAACAGAGACTACTCCACCTTTCACTTACACCGGCATAGACTGCTTTGGTCCGATCTATGTTAAAGATGGAAGGAAGGACATGAAAAGATCTGGTCTCATACTTACGTGTCTATGCTCAAGAGCCATACACATTGAAGTCGTTGATGATATGACAACTGATGCGTTTATCAACGCTTTAAGAACATTCATTGCCATAAGACGAAATGTTCTTCAGCTAAGATGCGACCAAGGCAACAATTTTGTTGGTGCAAGGAAAGAGTTTGCTGAACTCAGGACAGGAATGAATCCAGAAAGAGTGAAGGCTCTCGGATGCGAGTTTCTTATGAACCCGCCAGCGGCGAGTCACATGGGCGGCATATGGGAGAGGCAAATTAGAACAATAAGAAGTGTTCTTACGGCTGTTCTTGACCAGTCGGCGCAAAGGCTCGACAGTACCTCACTACGAACAGTTCTGTATGAGGTTATGGCCATCATTAACAGTAGACCACTTACTGCTGAACACTTAAAGGGGAACATTATCAGCAGACCTATGTAAGCGTCAATATATACGGTGCAAAAAAAAACCATTCATTTTTTTAACCGATTTCCGAACTCTAAATGGGTGAATTTTGGCGAATTAAACGCCTTTCTGTTTATCGCGCTGGAAGTGATGACGTCAGAATGTGACGTCGCCGAGGTAACACACCCACCATTTTCATTTTCAACACATTACAAACACCGGGTCTCAGCTCTGTTATTTTCTGTTTTTTTGACTATTTTTTGGAACCTCGTGGGTGTGTTGTCGGAGGGTGTAACAACACTAACAGGGAGGGATTCAAGTTGCACCACTGGCCCGAAGATGGCAAAGTGTCTGCCGCCAGACCCCCATTGAATGTGCCAGAGTGTCTCCACATTTTACCGGCAATGCTAAGGCAGACATGGCACAGAGATGTATGGATAACCTGCAGATGCATTTGCAACGATAGTCAACGAAATCACAAAGGTGAGTTTTGTTGATGTTGACTGCCAGCTAATCGATGTTAACATGCTACGCTAATCGATGCTAACATGCTATTTACCAGCGGTGCTAAAGCAGACATGGCACAGAGATGTATGGATAACCTGTAGATGCATTTGCAACTATATTATGTTTCCTTCCACCCACATTTAATGCGAAAAAAACACTTACCAATCGACGGATTTAAGTTGCTCCAGTGTCAAAAGATGCGAAAGTCCTGATCGTTTGGTCCGCACATTTTACCGGCGATGCTAACGCAGCTATTCGGCCATGCTATGGCTATGAATAGCGTCAATAGCTATTCGCTCAATAGCTTCAGTTTCTTCTTCAATACTTTCATACTCCAACCATCTGTTTCAATACATGCGTAATCTGTTGAATCGCTTAAGTCGCTGAAATCCGAGTTTAAATCAGAGCTAATGTCGCTATATCTTGCTGTGCTATTCCCATTGTTTGTTTACATTGGCAGCACTGTATGACGTCACAGGGAAATGGCCAGTGTCTTTGCAGAGAGCCGAAAATAAGGCACTTTAAAGCTTTATTTTGGGATATTCCGAGACCGGTAAAATTTTGAAAAAAATTTCAAAAAATACAACAAGCCACTGGGAACTGATTTTTATTGTTTTTAACCCTTTTGAAATTGTGATGATGTTCCCCTTTAAATGACCCATCCGGACCAGAACCTTTAACCCCAAACCATATACTCACGATGAAGTCAACAATTATACTGCCCCCACCTGGAGAATTCGTAAGAGAAGATCTGTACCTTAAGAAGAGGTGGCGTCGAGTTCAGTATTTGGCCAATACGTTTTGGACCCGTTGGAAAAGGGAATGTCTTCTGAATCTACAATCAAGGCAAAAGTGGCACAAGAACAGAAGGAATTTGAAGGTCCACGACATCGTCCTTCTGAAAGACGACCTGGCACCACGCAACAAATGGAAGCTGGCCAGAATCACCGATGTCTACCCAGGGTCAGATGGTAGGGTGAGGAAACTAAAACTGATGATAAAAAGGGAAAGCCTACAACTAAAACCGGGTTTCCTGACAGACCTGTACAGAAGGTGGTTATTCTGCTTGAAGCAGAGTGAGTTTAAGTTTCATGTTTTTGCTTGAGTGCAATTTCATTGTAAATGTATAAGAACAGAAGAAGTTTATTTTGTAGTTCAAAATGTTTAAAAGAAATCCCACATTAAGGTTTGTGTGATTTGGTGGGAGTGTAACTGTTGCGACTAATTATTATAATTTGTTTTATTTCTCTGAAAACAGAATAAGTTAATTTCATAAAAGGGAATTTAAACCAAAATGTATAAAAGTTCATAAGAAGGCTTTATTTATGTTACTATGGTTAAAAATGTCATTTCATGCCTTTTTCCCAAGTTTGTGGGCATACTTTTATTTTGAAGTGTCTCGTTTGGTTCTGTCAACGGATATAAGGAAGCTACTTCGGGTATGAGTGAACATTTGTTTGATGCAATGAGAAGGGAGAAAAAGAGCGACTGAACATAACAAGGACTTTCAGCGTTTGGGCTATAAGAGCCAGAAGATCACAATTTCCTCCTAAAAGAAGCATGCAGGCCAACGAGTTTTCACAGTGAATTGAAGGAAAGGAAGCCTTCAATAAAGCGGTTCAAGAAAGCCATTGTGTCAGTGCTATTTGGAGGGAGTTACACCTTTAAAGCTGAATATGTTTTTACCATAGCTCAGCTTCACAATGCTGGAATATTGACTGCTGATATTAATATTCTTCTATTGTTTACAATATTACACTTTGCTCTTTTTCTTTACTCAAATGAACAGGATGAAAGTGTCTAATTGTCACTACTGAGTGTAACTATATATAATTATGTTTATAATAATCTTCCATTCTTCACCTTCATTACCACTTGATTTAACTCATCTTATTTTATCCAGAGAGAACTTGTCCATAAAAAAAGTTGGCTGCACATCAATAAACCGTCACTAAACATTAATGAAACTAAATATATCATATTTGGTGATTGTAAAAATTTAAACACAAATTATGATGGATAATATTGAAATAAAAGGAATAAAGGTAATCATATTTTTAGGAGTTAATATAGATGATGAAGTAAGCTGGACACTAAATAAATCAGATAAAGAAAACATTAAAAAATGGAGTACAATACAAAATTTAATAAAATACATATTTATAAATGAATACATGGGTTGTACTTGTATAGCGCTTTTCTACCTTCAAGGTACTCAAAGCGCTTTGACACTACTTCCACATTTACCCATTCACACACACATTCACACACTGATGGAGGGAGCTGCCATGCAAGGCGCCAACCAGCACCCATCAGGAGCAAGGGTGAAGTGTCTTGCTCAGGACACAACGGACATGACGAGGTTGGTACTAGGTGGGAATTGAACCAGTGACCCCGGGGTTGAGCACGGCCACTCTACCACTGCGCCACGCCGTCTATGAATCCTAACTACATTTATTGTAGCCAACTTCAGTTGAAACATACATTGTTTATTGCATAAAAGTCTGGGGACATACATATAAAACAATCACACAACAATATTCATATTACACAAGAAAGTAAAAAAGACAATTAATAGAATGGATTATAGAGATCCAACAAATGATTCACAAAGTCACACATTTTAAAAGTAAATGATCTTGTATAAAAGACAACTGTTCAAATGATGTATAAAGTAAATAATAATATGCTTCCAGAAGTGGTCCAGAAGATGTTTCAGATGTGAACCAGTAAATATGAACTAAGAGGGATTTATGTGTACTCAAAAGCAAAGGTATGAACACATGTAAAACAAATATGTACATCATATAAAGGAGTCCATCTATGGAATCATCTACAATTAGAAAATAAAATATGTAACACTTCATTATTCAAAAAATCATATATACAACACTATTATGAATAAGTTTAAAAGTGAATTATGAATATATAAACATTAAATGTTTATTGTATGGAACGTCTTTTATGTAGTTTATTCTCACCTTTTTGGTGAAATTGTTCTGTTCATTTTAAAGTACACAAATGTGTATATTAACTCGTGTACAAACCGCGTTTCCATATGAGTTGGGAAATTGTGTGAGATGTAAATATAAATGGAAGACAATAATTTGCTAATCCTTTTCAACCCATATTCAATTGAATGCACTACAAAGACAACATATTTGATGTTCAAACTCCATCCATCCATTTTCTACCGCTTATTCCCTTTGGAGTCGCGGGGGGCGCTGGCGCCTATCTCAGCTACAATCGGGCGGAAGGCGGAGTACACACTGGACAAGTCGCCACCTCATCGCAGGGCCAACACAGATAGACAGACAACATTCACACACTAGGGACCATTTAGTGTTGCCAATCAACCTATCCCCAGGTGCATGTCTTTGGAGGTGGGAGGGGCCTATCCCCAGGTGCATGTCTTTGGAGGTGGGAGGGGCCTATCCCCAGGTGCATGTCTTTGGAGGTGGGAGGAAGCTGGATTACCCGGAGAGAAACTCCTAAACTTTATTTTTTTTTGCAAATGATAATTAACTTAGAATTTCACGGCTGCAACATGTGCCAAAGTAGTTGGGAAAGGGCATGTTCACCACTGTGTTACATCATCTTTTATTTTAACAACACTCAATAAACGGTTGGAAACTGAGGAAACTAATTGTTGAAGCTTTGACAGTGGAATTCTTTCCCATTCTTGTTTTATGTAGAGCTTCAGTCATTCAACAGTCTGGGGTATCCGCTGTCGTATTTTATGCTTCATAATGCGCCACACATTTTCAATGGGAGAGAAGTCTGGACTGCAGGCGGGCCAGGAAAGTACCCGCACTCTTATTTGTATGAAGCCACGCTGTTGTAACACTTGTCTTGCTGAAATAAGCAGGGGCGTCCATGATAACGTTGCTTGGATGACATAAATGGTGCCTTCACAGATGTGTAAGTTACCCATGCCTCGGGCACTAATACACCCCCATACCATCACAGATGTGTAAGTTACCCATGCCTTGGGCACTAATACACCCCCATACCATCACACATGTGTAAGTTACCCATGCCTTGGGCACTAATACACCCCCATACCATCACACATGTGTAAGTTACCCATGCCTTGGGCACTAATACACCCCCATACCATCACACATGTGTAAGTTACCCATGCCTTGGGCACTAATACACCCCCATACCATCACACATGTGTAAGTTACCCATGCCTTGGGCACTAATACACCCCCATACCATCACACATGTGTAAGTTACCCATGCCTTGGGCACTAATACACCCCCATACCATCACACATGTGTAAGTTACCCATGCCTTGGGCACTAATACACCCCCATACCATCACACATGTGTAAGTTACCCATGCCTTGGGCACTAATACACCCCCATACCATCACACATGTGTAAGTTACCCATGCCTTGGGCACTAATACACCCCCATACCATCACACATGTGTAAGTTACCCATGCCTTGGGCACTAATACACCCCCATACCATCACACATGTGTAAGTTACCCATGCCTTGGGCACTAATACACCCCCATACTATCACAGATGCTGCCTTTTGAACTTTGCGCCTATAACAATCCGAATGGTTATTTTCCTCTTTGTTCTGGAGGACACTGCGTCCTCTGTTTCCAAATATAATTTGAAATGTGGACTCGTCAGAACACAGAACACCTTTCCACTTTGTATTAGTCCATCTTAGGTGAGCTCGGGCCCAGCCAAACCGGCGGCGTTTTAGGATATTGTTGATAAATGGGTTTGGCTTTGCATAGTAGAGTTTTAACTTGCACTTACACATGTAGCAACCAACTCTAGTTACTGACAGTGGTTTTCTGAAGGGTTCCTGAGCCCATGTGGTGATATCCTTTACACACTGATGTCGGTTTTTGATGCAGTACCGCCTGAGGGATCAAAAGTCTGTAATATCATCGCTTACGTGCAGTGATTTCTCCAGATTCTCTGAACTTTTGATGATTTTACGGACCGTAGATGGTAAAATCCCTAAATTCCTTGCAATAGCTCGTTGAGAAAAGTTGTTCTAAAACTGTTCGACAATTTGCTTACAAAGTGGTGACCCTCATCCTTGTTTGTGAATTACTTAGCATTTCATGGAATCTGCTTTTATACCCAATCATGGCACCCACCTGTTCCCAATTAGCCTGCACACCTGTGGGATGTTCCATATAAGTGTTTGATGAGCATTCCTCAACTTTATCAGTAGTTATTGCCACCTTTCTCAACTTCTTTTTTCATGTGATGCTGGCAAGAAATTCTAAAGTTAATGATTATTTGCAAAAAAAAAAAGTTTATCAGTTTGAACATCAAATATGTTGTCTTTGTAGCATATTCAACTGAATATGGCTTGAAAATGATTTGCAAATCATTGTATTCCGTTTATATTTACATCCAACACAATTTCCCAACTCATATTGAACCGGGGTTTGTACTTGACTGAAATAAACACACTAATCTGAAGTGTTTAATCTATAAATATTAGAATCATATTAACAAGATTGTGTTACACACACAACAACAATGTCACACATGTTATATGTGCTGATGTTGTTAGAAAGTCAAAATGAAAGTCTGGACAGTTTATTTCAAATCCTGCAGTTTCATTTGCTGCTGCTGTTCTCACCAGCACACTTGTGTTTCTTACACTGGTACTTAGAAGACAATCTTTCACCACACACACTGCAACTCAACACTTTCTCTCCTGTGTGTCTTCTCATGTGTACTGTACAAGTTTTTCGTTCATGAAAGCTTCTGTTGCAAATTGAACAGGAGTATGGTTTTTCACCAGAGTGCGTTCTCTCGTGTACTTTTAATCGCTGTCTTTCCATATAACTTTTGCCACATACTGAACATATAAAAGGTTTTTCACCAGTGTGTGTTCTCATGTGTACTTTTAATCTTTGATTTACAAGAAAACTTTTACCACATTCTGAGCAGGAAAAAGGTTTTTCTCCTGTGTGTATTCTCATGTGTATTTTTAACCTTTGATTTGTTTGAAAACTTTTGCCACATTCTAAGCAGGAAAAAGGTTTTTCTCCAGTGTGTATTCTCATGTGTGTTTTCAAAGTTTGCCTTCGAGTAAAATCTGTACCACAGATTGAACATGAAAAAGGTTTCTCTCCAGTGTGTGTTCTCATGTGTCTTTTCAAATAGCTAAGATATTTACAAGTTTTGTGACAGGTAGAACATGTGAAGTGAGTGTTGTCCGTGTGACATGTCTTATCATCTTTAGAGTCTTCATCATCAGTGTCAGGAGAGTGTGACGTTGTGTCCTCACTATCTGATAGTGGAGCTAAGAGCTTGTCTGCTTGTGATCCTCCACAGTGGTCTCCATCAGCTTCTGCTAAACTGCTGCTTGGAGGCTCTGCCTCTCTCTTCTCCACACACTCACCTTTCACCTCATCATCTTCACTCGTCACACTGATCAGGTGTCTCTTGTCTTCCTTTATGAAGTGGGGGGACAGCCGCTGTTTTTCCTCCACTTTAAAGTAGGGGGGCTGTGGCTCCTCTTCTTTCACGTGGAGGTACTGTGACTTCTTCTGCTCCATACTGGAGGACCCCTCCTGCTGCTCAGGTGGACGATATTTTTCACAGACGTCTGCAGGACACAAGAAGACAAACACATGCTGGGATGGAAATAGATAAGATTTCACCAATTCAGATTTCATTTTCGAGTCTGCTTTACGATTGGGTTATTTGTGGACTCACTTTTGCTTTCACGTTCAGTAAAAAGGAGAAGAAACAGGTCGATTAGCATCAACTTTGACTAGTTGAGAAGTAACATGAGCCTACAAAGCCAACAGTGAGGTCTTAAAAGGCACAGATTTTACGGGTCCCCCATGGGGGGCCAAAGGGCCCTAAGGTCAATATTGTGCTTTGAAAATATCTATAAAATAAAAATATTTTTGGCAAGAAATTAACAAAATACTACACGTTATTTTGTGGCAATTACAAAAGAATGTCCAGTATAATTCTCAGGGCATTCAATCAATCACAACAGGACTGTTAAACTGAACAGATATATTATATATATTATATATATATATATATATATATATATACATACCCCGCCTTCCACCCAATTGTAGCTGAGATAGGCTCCCGAAGTGGATAAGCGGTAGAAAATGGATGGATGGATGGATATATATACATATACACATGCATATATAGAGTCGCGATCAAAAGTTTCCATACACTTGTAAAGAACATCATGTCATGGCTGTCTTGAGTTTCCAATCATTTCTACAACTCTTATTTATTTGTGATGTAGTGATTGGAGCACATACTTGTTGCTCACTAAAAACATTCATGAAGTTTGCTTCTTTTATGAATTTATTATGGGTCTACTGTACATGTGAGCAAATGTGCTGGGTCAAAAGTGTACATACAGCAATGTTAATATTTGCTTACATGTCCCTTGGCAAGTTTCACTGCAATAAGGCGCTTTTGGTCGCCATCCACAAGCTTCTGCTTGAATTTTTGACCACTTCTCTTGACAAAATTGGCGCAGTTCAGCCAAATGTGTTGGTTTTCTGACATAGACTTGTTTCTTCAGCATTGTCCACACGACTTTGGGAAGGCCATTCTAAAACCTTAATTCTAGCATGATTTAGATATTCCTAGACACTTTTGACGTGTGTTTGGGGTCATTGTCCTGTTGGAACACCCAACTGCGCCCAAGACCCAACCTCCGGGCTGATGATTTTAGCTTGTCCTGAAGAATTTGGAGGTAATCCTTTTTTTTCATTATCTCATTTAAAGCACCAGTTCCATTGGCAGCAAAACGGACCCAGAGAATAATACGACCACCACCATGCTTGACGGTAGGTATGGTGTTCCTGGGATTAAAGATCTCTCCTTTTCTCCTCCAAACATATTCCTGGGTATTGTGGCCAAACAGCTCCATTTTTATTTTATCTGACCACAAAACTTTCCTCCAGAAGGTCTTATCTTTGTCCTTGTGATGTCAGATGGAACAAAAATGGAGCTGTTTGGCCACAATGCATTACATTATATACATGACAATCAACTGAAAACAGTACAATACTACCTTTTGAAAAGTGCCGCTTCTGCTCTTTCATCTGACTGCATACAAGCAATAACATCTTGAAGAGGAAGAAAGGCAAAAAACTACAATTCTACTTGTTAATAATAAGGGTGTGAAGTACAATATGGACTTCAAAACTAACAATAAAGGTGACACTTTAAGCAGGGGGACAACGCGTTGCAAGTACTGTTTTACACCTTCCCTGCTTGTCGGCTCCCAGACCGTAGTCGAGGAGAGCAGGGGAGACCTTTCACTTTGGTCGGAATGATGAGGCCATCAATTAGTTACAACTTGCTCACTTTATTTATAATTTCCACAGGGCAACACCGGACATCCAACATGCTATTGACAGTCCTGCACATGCTAGCACTACCTCTCCTAACTTGCCCACTCACTTACTCGTCACACACCCCACATACTGTCATTCTTAAAGGAGCACACACACACACATATTCTACTCTCACGACAGCTGCTTTAAAACACGCCTCGCACAACTGGACATCCAATATGCTATTGACAGTCCTGCACAGACCTATGTAAGCGTCAATATATATATTGATGTTGCAGAAAAAAGACCATATGTTTTTTTAAACGATTTCCGAACTCTAAAAGGGTGAATTTGGCGATGTAAAAGCCTTTTCAATTGTTCGCTGTTGGAGCGATGACGTCACAACGTGACGTCAAAACGTAAAGCAATCCGCCATTTTCTCAAACACATTACAAGCAGCAAGTCACATCTGCTCCGTTATTTTCGGTTTTTCAACTGTTTTCCGTACCTTGGAGACGATGTGCCTCATCGGTGTGTTGTCGGAGGGTGTAACAACACTCACAGGGACGGATTCAAGTTGCACCAGTGGCCAAAAGATGCGAAAGTTGGCAAGAAATTGGACGCACATTTTACCGACGACAGCTATGTTACGACAGAGATGGCAAGAATTTGTGGATATCCTGCGACACTCAAAGCAGATGCATTTCCAACGATAAAGTCAGAGAAATCACAAAGGTGAGTTTTGTTGATGTTATTGACTTATGTGCTAATCAGACAGATTTGGTCACGGCATGACTGCAAGCTAATCGATGCTAACATGCTATTTAGGCTAGCTGTATGTACATATTGCATTATTATGCCTCAATTGTAGCTATATTTGCATCCAGCCTTTCCCTCCACCCACATTTAATGCCAAACAAACACTAAGCAATCAACAGATTTAAGTTACACCAGTGCACAAAACATGCAATCGTTGGTTAGAAGGCGATCGCCGAATTCGTCCTCGTTGCCGCTGTCTGTTTTGATATGGCTAAATAGCTTCAGTTTCTTCTTCAATTTCGTTTTCGCTATCTGCCTCCACACTCCAACCATCCGTTTCAATACATGCGTAATCTGTTGAATCGCTTACGGCGCTGAAATCCGAGTCTGAATCAGAGCTACTACGCTATACTTTTCTGTGCTGTCCGCCATATTTGTTTTTGTTGGCTTTACGAAGTGGCGTCACAGGACAATAGACGGGTGGCTATAACAACGGTTAAAATCAGGCAATTTGAAGTCGTTTTTTGGGATATTGCGTGATGGGTAAAATTTTTAGTAAAACTTCGAAAAATAAAATAAGCTAGTGGAAACTGATTTTTATTGGTTTTAACTTTTCTGAAATTGGGATAATGTTCCCCTTTAAAACACGCCTCCCCAAATGCTGCGATGAATGTTAGCACCTTTGTTTCAAATTGAAGTCAACATTTAAATAATGAAAAATCAGATCTGCACAAGGAGTTATAAAGAGTGACATGTAATAATGTCATTGTTACACCAGTCCTGCTGTTCGGTCCGGTGAAGACTGCTCTCATATGAAACTTATCTTAACTGCATGTCAGTTATTTGAAGTAACACACAAATTAATAACATTGATTAAAAATTAATTCCGTTAGCAGGGCTCGAATTTAACCAAGGCAACCGTGACAAAAGCTGCAACTGCCCTTGTGACTTGCCGTAATGCCCTAAAAAATTGACCAACATCGACGACAAGAACATGCCGTGACCGCCCTTGACTTTCTAGTTCAGGAGTTAATTCGGCTGTATTTCCAACTAGGACTTTCCCCCATGTCCCTTTAGGGGTGTTGTGGCAAAATTACTGGGTGTAAGATAAACACTTTATCTTCCTGGTTATTGTGTCGCTACGTGTTTGACATTATTTAAGACTTTATCGTGCCGGGAAAAGGACAGTTTGTCTCTTCTGTGGTATTGATGAGATTTAAAGGAGTGTTGTTAGTCCCATGTTGATGTGATAAAACCTCTTTCTTGTTTGGAAGATACACACAGCTGTAACTGTTATTTCTTCCTGCTCATGATAAATATGTACAACAGGTTTGGATGTCCAAATTTATGTAAAATTGTCATTAAATATAATTTGTCTGACAAAAAATTATTCAACGTAATATTTTGCAATTTACACATTGCATATTTACACATGCTTATTTTACTAGAATACCCTTATGAGCATTGCATATATCAAAATCAAGTACCTACTGTACTGTTTACTTGTTGGAATACCTTTTTAGAGCAAATATCTACCCAAATGGACACTTTGTAGCTGCCAAAAATGTATTTTAAGTAACATTTTGATATTGACACATCTTATCTCTGCATATTCTACGAGAATACCCTTATGGGCATTACATATACATATATATATATATATATATATATAGGTGTGGGAAAAATCACAAGACTACTTCATCTCTACAGAACTGTTTCATGAGGGGTTCCCTCAATCATCAGGAGATTTATATATATATATATATATATATATATATATATATATATATATATATATATATATATAAAGTACCCTACTGTAAATGATAAATGATAAATGGGTTGTACTTGTATAGCGCTTTTCTACCTTCAAGGTACTCAAAGCGCTTTGACACTACTTCCACATTTACCCATTCACACACACATTCACACACTGATGGAGGGAGCTGCCATGCAAGGCGCCAACCAGCACCCATCAGGAGCAAGGGTGAAGTGTCTTGCTCAGGACACAACGGACATGACGAGGTTGGTACTAGGTGGGATTTGAACCAGGGACTCTCGGGTTGCGCACGGCCACTCCCCCACTGTGCCACGCCGTCCTGTACTGTTTACTTGTTTAAATACCCTTTTTAGAGCTAAAAACTACCCAGATTGCCACTTTGCTGCTGCCAAAAATTGATTCCAGATAATATTAACAATAATAACAAAATTGTCAGAATAATTGTACATTAGTTATAACACAACTTTGTGTTCCATTGAGTTCAGGTCCCCTGCTAGAAGACAAAAACTGTCTTTCATCTTATCAAACACAAGGCTTGTAAAACTCCACTGTCTGCGATGGGAAGCGACATGGAGGTGTCGGTTTCTTTGATCTATTGACAGCCACAAGAAGACCTTGTCCTGACCCGAGATCTACGAAGCGGAGAGGGAGCAGACCCGATGCAACTCCAGGCACTTTTCTTTGAACTGTTTATGACCGAGTGACTGAGTACGACAGCGGTTTACGACCCCCCTCCCTTTAGAAACATCTGCAGCTATGTAATCAGAAAAGGCCCAAATAAAAGAGGACGCGTGGAACTCCCTCGTCAAAGCGTGGTGGGAAACTGTACAAAGTTGCAGCCCAGACGTTTCTCCTCATGAGTTAAATTGAAACCTGTCTCTGTTTGATTTATTTGCTTCTTGTCTTTTCTAAGAGATGCCATCGGTGTTTGAACCTGACAAAAATGTCAAAGCATTACTCTAAAACACAATATTATACATTCTGAAAATGTAAACGATAGCAAGAATATACCTACATATTTCAGAAAATTTCACTAGCAAACACTTTGTTTTAAAGGTTTTTACTGCCTTTTTTTAGCCCTTTAAGACACCTGTGAGTTAGGGCTATATAAATAAACATTGATTGATACTGTACAAAAATTGTAAATAACTGAAGAAAAATCACTGATAAACACTGGAAAACTGTCACTGAACGTCTTAGTGTGATGTCATTCTGTGACAGACAAATGGAACACAGTTTCCACATGGTGAGGACATTGATGGTCTGACTCACTGTCTTACGGATCACCTCAACTTCTGCCTAGACGTGACCTGCCCTGCCAAGACTGTTCGGTGCTACCCTAATAACACACCCTGGGTAACACAGGAGGTTCAAGCTGTGCTCAACAAGAAGAAAGCTGCCTTCAGGAGTGGAGACAGGGAGGCAATGAGAGCAGCACAGCGGGAGAAGAAAGGACGCGTGAGGAAGACTAAGGACAGGTAGCCAGGGACTGCAGATGGAAATGAGCTATATAGCTATAATCTGGAACAGAACATATCTGTCTTTGAGCTTAATGTTTCTGTGTAGGGCTGGGCGTAGTGATACCAAGTATCGATACCATCAATACTTGGTATCTGTATCGTATCGATACTGGCGTGATGGTATCGATACTTCACCAAATTAAGCGAATCACTCCGATTAAAAAAAAAATGTGAGCGCAGCGCTCCTCACCACTTCACCCTCCTCCCTAGTGATGGGTCGTTCCTGAACGATTTGTTCGTTCGAACGAATCATTTGAGTGAACGAACTGAATCACTTAATGAAATGATTCGTTCTTTTCTCAGTGCATTTGAGTTCAGCCGCGACTGTGTCATTTGGAGGGATTACAAGACTCACTGATGTCTTAGTGTTTGTGAACAAGAGCAAATAACATAAATATGAACACAATCAACAGATCATTACAAGTGAACGGACAGCCCAGTCCTCTGTGAACGGGGAGGGACCTGAGCCTGCATTATCTATTGAAAATAAAGTTGTATTGGTGTTTAATTCATGAATATGATGTTAGACACGTTATAATGACGTGTGTGTGTGTGTGTGTGTATGTGTGTTTGTTTTTTTCTTTTTATATATTTTTTGTATATTTATTTAAGTTATTTTCTTTTTTGACTTACACATTTAATTATATATTTCCATTTGACTGTTTTGATAACAGTGCACTTTTTTATTTTGGGTTTCGGGCTCTTAATTTCATTTATTTTTAAGGTATTTTGGTTAGTATATTTAAGTATTATTGGCACAGTGTATTTATTTTTGTTTTTGCATTTCTTTAGGATTTATTTAAGATTTATTTTTGCATTTATGTTAATATAACGACTATTTTTCTCATCTTATTTGTATGACAATTTTTGAATGTTCTGTTCATTCTCATCGTTATTTTAGTGCAATAAAATACTTTATAGTTTACAACCAAGACATTAAGTCGCACTGGAAGCGCACGCGTGTGTATGTGTGTATGTGTGTGTGGGTGTGTGTGTGTGGGTGTGTGTGTTTGTCCGAGTGAACCTCTGAGCGAATAATACTGATGTGTGTGCGCGAACGCACCAAGCGTCATGTTAATTGTATTTATTTTATTTTGGGTTGAAGATGAATTTTTAAAGTGTTTTTAAATTTCGTAGCTCCATTATGCAATAGAAAGGCTGCAAAAAGATACCTGGGGATAATTGCAACCTCAGTGCCTGCAGAAAGAATGTTCTCCCAGGCAGGACAGTTGGTTTCACATAGGAGACGCACATTAAAGGGCAAAAATGTGAACATGCTATTGTTTCTAAACAAAAACATGTAGTGTTTGTGGCGACAAGCCATGAGTGAGCGAGTGGGTGTACTTTATTTGCACTATTTACTTTATTGATATTATTTCATTACTTTTTTATTTTACAATTCTCATTTCTTTTGTTTTGTGTTCATTTTTACAACTGTTTAATAACTAGAGTTTTCTTTTTTACTTAAGTTCTTGTATGTTGTGACGCGACTAGCCAAGTTCAGTATTTGTTTTCACCTTATTTGCACTACTTACTTTATTGTAATTGATATTATTACTTTTTTATTTGATATTTGAATTTCTCAGTTCTTTTGTTTTGTGTTCATGTTTACAACTTTGTTCAATAACTAGAGTTTTATTATTTACCTTAAGTGTTTGTGTGTTTTGAGGCGACAAGCCAGGTTCAGTAGTTGTTTGCACCTTATTTGCATTACTTTATTGCTATTGATATTACTTTTGTAATAAATATGTTATTTTTTTACCTAAATCGTTGTCCTGTGTTGTATTATTATCATAATCAATTAATAAAAGCAAAAGTACAAATTTGTTTTTCAAAAGTATCGATACCCCGAAGTCCCACCCTCCCATCAGATGACGACACTTCCGGTATTGGTATCGGCGATACTGGCCGGTATCGGCTCGGTATCGATACCCAAATTTGCGTTATTGCCCACCCCAATTTCTGTGCATTGTCCCTTCAAATAAAGACTAAACTAAGCTACAGAAAGAAGCTGGAGCAGGTCAACATGAGGGAGGTCTAGGAAGGTGTGAAAACCCTCACAGGCCACAAGACAAAGACCAGAGCAGTAGGGGGGACAATAAAATTGATAGTGTTGCAAAAATTCAAAAAAAAGGTGGCGACTTGTCCAGGGTGTACCCTGCCTTCCGCCCGATTGTAGCTGAGATAGGCGCCAGCGCCCCCCGCGACCCCGAAAGGGAATAAGCGGTAGAAAATGGATGGATGGATGGATGGAATGAGGTGAAATATAATGAGAAAACGTGGCAATGTTGACACAAAGCTGACATGCAGGCAGTTTTTTTCCCTTGTGTTTTTATTTTGTTTTTTTTCCATTGCTCGAAAAAAAAAGGACAAAAAAAATCTATGTTATAATGAATTGTTACTTATAAGTTATCATTTTAAAATGTTTTATGTAGAAAAAATATTGCATATGTTTTGTGGTTGCTATATAAAAACATCAAAATGTGGACAAAAGAGCATAAAATAAAAAAAATAATAGTTCAAACTTAAAATCAACAGATATATCGGAAGTTTATCCTGAAATTTATGTGTTAAAAGTTAAAAAAAAAATCTAATAAAAATGCATCACTTTATGAGTGGTGAACCTTATGGATCTCAAACATATTTAGTAGGATTTTATTTAACTTTTCACTGTGATTACTCAAAAATATTAAATAATTCAAATCAATGATATCCTGCATTATTGATCTTTGAGGGCTTGAATTGCTAAATAAAGGAACTCTCCTGAAGGAATCAATAAAGTACTATCTATCCATCTAAATACTGCATATTTCAGTTTTACTATAAAAAACAAAGTTGTCTTTGACTGAAGAAGCACAAAACCTTATTTGTTTTACTTTATATCAACCTCAAGTTGATATAGAGATTTACTGTGAGCCTTAAATAAAAGAAATAATAATAATTTGACCTTTTTTAAACATTTTTGTGACCTAGACCCCCTATGCTCCCCAGGAGCCCTAAGGATAAAAAAATATATATATTTTGTTATGGTTTGAAAATGAAAAATATCAAAATGGTCCCCGCATGCTTACATTTTTCCGTGTTCGGCCCTCTGTGGAAAAAGTTTGGACACCCCTGATCTAATGGAAATGACTGCTGCAAACACATCGTGTTCATGATGAAATATAAAGTTAGTAAAAATGTGAGAGTAAGAAGTCAACAAACCTGTTCTGTGTAACACAACTTGAGGTTTCTTGAAAACAGCCTCCAATAGTTGACGTAGTCTCTCGTTCTCTTCTTTTGTCCGAGAAAGTTCCTCTTTGTACTCTGCTATCGTTCTTTCACACATTTTCACACAACAAAGTTCTTCCTCATACTTTGCTATCGTTCTTTCGCACATTTTCACACAATATCAACACTTTACTCTCACACTTGATCTTAACTAAGCGATGTGTTGATCAAATCCGCGTCTCTTTGTTAGCGGCTAACAAGCTAAGCTAACTAGCATGCTAAGCTAATTGGCACGCTCAAACAACTATCAAGCTAAGCGGGCCTAGTAATCTCCAAATTTGGCTGAGACGAGTGGAGTTTACCCTGACACGGAGGATGAATAAAGTGTAGTTAGTAGCGATGTGAGGAGATGTGCCGAGGCTTAGAAGCGTGTGTGGAGAAAAGGAGGACTTTGCCGCAAAGCGCATGTCTTCCAAGCATGCGTCCGTAGGGGGGGGGGGCAAAGAGTCATAGTTGTGATGTTTTGAGCTAGGGAGTATAAGAACTACACTACCCAGCATGCAACAGTAGTGACGAGCATGCGCGGTAGCCCCGTGAAGTGGTGTCGTATGTCGCCATGCAGACAGCTAGAATGTGGTTATGAGCACGCTGTGTGAGTCAACGTTGAACACGCCTCGTCTGCATTTATTACAATTAGACAGACAACACAATAAGTGCATTTAAAACAGTACTAGTTAATTATTTTCATACATACATGATTTAAAGTAAAATACGGTTTATATATTTGAAATATCATTTTTGATTGATTGATTGATTGATACTTTTATTAGTAGATTGCACAGCACAGTACATATTCCGTACAATTGACCACTAAATGGTAACACCCCAATAAGTTTTCAACTTGTTTAAGTCGGGGTCCATGTTAATCAATTCATGGTACAAATATATACTATCAGCATAATACAGTCATCACACAGGTTAATCATCATAGTATATACATTGAATTATTTACATTATTTACAATCCGGGGGTGGGATGAGGAGCTTTGGTTGATATCAGTACTTCAGTCATCAACAATTGCATCAACAGAGAAATGTGGACATTGAAACAGTGTAGGTCTTACAGTAGGATATGTACAGCCAGCAGAGAACATAGTGAGTTCAGATAGCATAAGAACAAGTATATACATTAGAAGAACATTTGATTATTTACATTAGGTTATTTATAAACTGGGGACATGGGATGTGAATGGAGGAGGGTATTAGTAAAGGGTTGAAGTTGCCTGGAGGTGTTGTTTTAGAGCGCTTTTGAAGGAATATAGAGATGCACTTACTTTTACCCCTGTTGGGAGTGCATTCCACATTGATGTGGCATAGAAAGAGAACGAGTTAAGACCTTTGTTAGATCGGAATCTGGGTTTAACGTGGTTTGTGGAGCTCCCCCTGGTGTTGTTGTTGTGGCGGTCATTTACGTTAAGGAAGAAGTTGAACATCTACTTCGGTATCAGGGAGGTGTCGCGGATTTTATAGACTAGGCTCAGTGCAAGTTATTTTAATCTGTTCAAGCACTTTTTTTTAGTTTGGTGTCATGCTCCGCCACATCACGGCCTCCGATGATGATGTCATCGACAATGACTGAGCATGGATATCCAGCAAAGAGCTGATCCATTGTGCGCTGGAATACTTTGCTTGCTGAGTTAATGCCGAAAGGCATGCGAAGGAATCTGTAACGTCCAAAAGGAGTACTGAATGTTGTCTTCATTGAGGACTTCTTGTCCAGGCGGATCTGCCAGAATGAATTTTTTGCATCTAGCACTGAAAACATTTGTGCTGCTACCTCCTCCACACTTCCCATTTTAGTGCTTCATTTAAATATTTGGGGTTGATGCACAATCTGATTTCTGATTTGCCTTTCTTGTGCGCAGCGACCATGGATGACACCCAAGCTGTTGGTTCGGTGACTGAAGTAATAACGTCTATGCTTTCCATGCGTTTAAGTTCAGCTTTCACACAGTCTTGCATCGCTACTGGGATGCGGTGGGCCGGCCTAACAACTGGCGGCACATTGGGGTCCACTGTCATTGTGTAAACAACTGGTAGTTCTCCGAGCTCTTCACTGAAAATATCTTGGTATTGTGTGAGGATCCGTGCGCTGAACTCTCCAGTGTTCTCTGTGGTGACATGGTGCACATCGGGACTCAACTCGACTAGCCCCGTACGCAGGCATGCACGGAAGCCCAACAGTGATGTCACATTCTATCCACTGTGAAAAATGGCAGTAAGTGGCGCTGTCCCTTTAAAAAGCATGTCAGCGTAGCTTCACCTTGTGTCTCGATTTTGGCTCCTCCGTAAGCCACCAAATGTGTGCTTCTGTGTTGTTTGGCGAGTTTCACGCCGCTGTTTACTCTATTGAAAGTCTTCAGTGACATTACATTGCATTTAGCACCTGTATCCACTTTCATTTCGGTTGGCATGTCGTTTATGCACACTGTGACAAATCCTTCATCTTGGTCTCTTTGTTGTGGATTTACAGAGTCAATGCAATTTTCTGTTTCCAAGCCATCCACGTAGAATGTGTCATTTTCACTTTGGCTGTGTTGATCCACTGTCACATCATGCACAGACTGTCCATAGCACTTGTTTGTGGTAAACTTGGACTGACTCTGTGGCTTTGACTTGCAGCATTTTTTGTACAGATTTTGTTTCTTGCAGCTGTTTTCATGTTGTAATTCTCGAACACACCACCAGGGTGTGCACATCGAGGAGTCAGTTACTACCACCCTCTCATGCAGTGCGTATGTACAATTACTGTCCTGCTGAAGTCTTAATTAAAGCCAACTTATTCATGCAGCTCGGCACAGTTCTTCCTACGGGTAACCACAAACAACAACAAAACAGTCATTTTACCAAATGATCTACATTGTCCATTTAAAATTTTCAAAACAAAGACATACAACTTATTTTCGTAAAAATATTCAAATATTTAACAATGTATTGAAACAACAGTAGAAACAAAATAAATATTACACTCATGATATTATTTTTGTCTTTGATGATAATCGTTTTTCTAATGTATTTTAGAATGTGGGAGGTTTTCATGTTCTTTTAAATTTAAATTAGCATGACATATATTATATCTCTACATCTATATCTGGCAGCATGGTGGAAGAGGGCTTAGTGCGTCTGTGTCACAATACGAAAGTCCTGAGTAGTCAGGGTTCAATCCCGGGCTCGGGATGTTTCTGTGTGGAGTTTGCATGTCCTCCCCGTGAATGTGTGGGTTCCCTCCGGGTACTCCGGTTTTCCTCCTACTTCAGAAGACATGCACCTGGGGATAGGCCCCTCCCACCTCCAAAGACATGCACCTGCGGATAGGCCCCTCCCACCTCCAAAGGCATGCACCTGGGGATAGGCCCCTCCTACTTCCAAAGACATGCACCTGGGGATAGGTTGATTGGCAACACTAAATGGTCCCTAGTGTGTGAATGTGAGTGTGAATGTTGTCTGTCTATCCGTGTTGGTCCTGCGATGAGGTAGCGACTTGTCCAGGGTGTACTCCACCTTCTGCCCGATTGTAGCTGAGATAGGCACCAGCGCCCCCCCCCCCTCTCCCTCCCGCGACCCCAAAAGGGAATAAGCGGTAGAAAATGGATAGATGGATGGATGGATTGATGGATAAATAGATAGATGGATAGATAGATAGATAGATAGATAGATAGATAGATAGATAGATAGATAGATAGATAGATAGATAGATAGATAGATAGATAGATAGATAGATAGATAGATGGATAGATAGATAGATAGATAGATAGATAGATAGATGGCTAGATAGATGGATATAATATATATAATACCACCCTCGGGCAGACGCTATAGGGTGCTAAAAGCTGGCACACAATCACTAAAAATTTGCTTTTACCCAAGAGCCATAGTAGCACAATATGTCCTTCATGTCCTCATGTGTCATGTTTTTAATTTGTTTCTATTTTTTCGGACTATAAAAAAGCAATAATGTTATATGCATGTGTGTATATATATTCATATGCATGCATGTATGCATCTGTGTGGATATATATACATATATAGATACATCTCTTATTTCTATCTACCTTTTTTTTGTACTATTTATACTACCATATTGTACATGCACCTTAGGGGATCTGCTCCAATTTTGTTGTTCTTTGAACCTGTTCACTGCAATAATGACAATAAAACTCTATTCTATTCTATTCTATTCTATTCAAAGGAAATTTAAAAAGAACATGACAACCTCCCACATTCTAAAATACATTATAAAAACGATTAACATCAAAAACAAAAATAATATCATGAGTGTAATATTTATTTTGTTTCTTTTTTGTCTTTCCTTATGCTACTGTTGTTTGAATACATTTTTAAATATTTAAATATTTTTACGGAAATAAGTTTTATGTCTTTGTTATGAAGATTTGAAATTGATAATTTTACTTGTATTTTCATAATAAGTAAATATTATATAATAATATATTTTTTACTGGTGGTGGAAAGCTGGTTACTTGTTTCTCTCGCGAGATCTGACAACACTGCGCGCGAACCAAACACGGCGAGGACAAAGCAAGATGGCGTCTGACGGTGAAGACGTTATTGCAGTCGTCACAGTTCAGTGTTCTTAATCTGTGCCTCCATGTACACATATATGTCCTTTATTAAACTCTAGTAAATAGAGTAAACATCGTTAATAACTGTTTGCATCCGGTTATATTAGTCTGAGCGCACTTTGATGCTTCTCGAGCTAGCTTAGCCTGCTAGTTACCTTAGCTTGTTAGCTGCTAACAAAGAGAGGCGGAAGTGATCAAAACACATCACTAAGTAGAGATCAAGTGTGAGTGTAAAGTGTTGTGATTGTGTGAAAATGTGCCAAAGAACCATAGCAGAGTACGAGGAGGAACTTTGTCCAACAAAAGAGGAGAAGGAGCGACAACATGAAAAACATCAAGTTGTGTTGCACAGAACAGGTTTGTTTACTTCTTACTCTCACATCTTTACTAACTTTATTTTTATTATTAACATTATTCTTCAATAAATTGTCTGTAGGAAGATACATTGTCATGTGAGGATGATGCACTAATTGTTTTACATTGTTGATAAGAAGGAGACATTGTCAGACACACAATATTTATGAGAGGTTGATGTTTGTAACAATGTGTATCAACATGTTTACACAAAACTCACACAGTCACCGGGGGAATATTCCAGAGAGCAGGTTAAGTGCAAAGTCCTGAGTATGTAAAGCTCAAGAGTTTTACCTCCAAAAATAAGAGAGGTAAGACAAAGTCAGAGTCAGTTACCATGGTTACTGACGCTGTAAACCTAGCCTGCTAGCTGGCAGGTTTGACAAGTTATATATGTGTGTCAAAGCTATTATTTTCTTCATTTTGGTGCACCCTCCCTGAGATTGGTAGGTTGTGAGTTCAAACCCCAACCCAGTCATACCAAATACTATAAAAATGGGACCCATTACTTCCCTACTTGGCACTCAGCATCAAGGGTTGGAATTGGGGTTTAAGCAACATAAAAATTATTCCCGGGCGTGGCCACCGCTGCTGCTCACTACTCCCCTCACCTCCCAGGGTGTGATCAAGGGTGATGGGCCAAATGCAGGGAATAATCTCCCCACACCTAGTGTGTGTGTGACAATCATTGGTACTTTAACTTTTTAACGTGTCTGTGATTGTCAAAAAAACAAAGCCTGATCTAAAGATGACATCTTGATCTCATACCATCTCAAACCAATTGGCCGTTTATTATTAAGTGAAATGTCTTATAGTCGCTTAAATGTGTCTTTAAACAAGCAACACTGTTTTTTACAGTTACTCAAATAATCGGAAACATTTCCAGTAGAACACTTGATTAATAACATTTTCAATAGCCACAGCCCTATATTTCATGTACAATTTAATATTTAGCATGTAGGAGTTAAAATGTGTGTTGTGTCCTGTAGACATCCATCAGCTGATTGGACACCAAGAAGAATGTCTCCCTCATCTGCAGGGGGACAGTTTCACTTTAGAGTATCCACAACCCTCACATTTTAAAGGGGACAAGAAGGATGCACAGCCCTCTTATTTTAAAGAGGAAGAGGAGGGAGAGTGTCCTGTAGGGCAGGAGGAGGCTGATGTCAGCAAGTTTCCACTGACTGTTGTCTCTGTGAAGACTGAAGAGCATGAAGACAAACCACCTGAGTCCTCACAGCTTCATCACAGTCCAAGTAAGCACAACATCCACATATCATCTAATACAATGTTTGTGACACATGTTCATCCGGGGGCCACATTTAGGATTAAAGATGAAGATAAACATACTCATCAATCATCAACAGTGTAATTGCTGGGGTGTAACCATGTGACCTAGAGGCCGCCCTCCTTACCTCACGTGGTCAAATGAAGGCAAACATTCAATATGGCTACTGTTTATTTACCTTAGCAGCACATATGTCAGCATATTTCAAAGGTTTAGTGGTGAAGATTAGGGATGTACACCAGGTACCATTTTTCTATTAATACTGGTTCCCAATTATGTCGTCCATGAGGACCGTGAAGATTCTGGACTAACGACTCAACTATTTGTATTTTTAATTCCAGCTGACTGAGCTAACTATGACACGTTGTCACATTGAGTTCAGCTGCCGCTGCTACACATTACAATCAGCTTTGAATAATGACAAATAAGGAAGCAACAAAAGTTTGATGTGTGTGTTATTGACAAGAAGATGACATAACTGCATTTCACCTTGCACTGCACACATAGTTGACTTCTTTAAAAGGGAACATTATCACAATTTCAAAAGGGTTAAAAACAATAAAAATCAGTTCCCAGTGGCTTGTTGTATTTTTTGAAGTTTTTTTCAAAATTTTACCGGTCTCGGAATATCCCTAAATAAAGCTTTAAAGTGCCTTATTTTCACTCTCTGCAAAGACACTGGCCATTTCCCTGTGACGTCATACAGTGCTGCCAATGTAAACAATCAATGGGAATACCACAGCAAGATATAGTGACATTAGCTCGGATTCAAACTCGGATTTCAGCGACTTAAGCGATTCAACAGATTACACATGTATTGAAACAGATGGTTGGAGTATGAAAGTATTGAAGAAGAAACTGAAGCTATTGAGCGAATTCATAGTCATAGCATGGCCGAATAGCTGCGTTAGCATTGCCGGTAAAATGTGCGGACCAAACGATCAGGACTTTCGCCTCTTTTGACACGAGAGCAACTTAATTCCGTCGATTGGTAAGTGTTTTTTTCGCATTAAATGTGGGTGGAAGGAAACGTAATATAGTTGCAAATGCATCTACAGGTTATCCATACATCTCTGTGCCATGTCTGCTTTAGCACCGCCGGTAAATAGCATGTTAGCATCGATTAGCGTAGCATGTTAACATCGATTAGCTGGCAGTCAACATCAACAAAATTCACCTTTGTGAATTCGTTGACTTTATAGTTGCAAATGCATCTGCAGGGTATCCATACATCTCTGTGCCATGTTTGCTTTAGCATCGCCGGTAAATAGCATGTTAGGATCGATTAGCGTAGCATGTTAACATCGATTAGCTGGCAGTCAAGATCAACAAAACTCACCTTTGTGATTTCGTTGACTATTGTTGCAAATGCATCTGCAGGTTATCCATACATCTCTGTGCCATGTCTGCCTTAGCATCGCCGGTAAAATGTGCAGACACTCTGGCACATTCAATGGGGGTCTGGCGGCAGAAACTTTGGCATCTTCGGGCCAGTGGTGCAACTTGAATCCCTCCCTGTTAGTGTTGTTACACCCTCCGACAACACACCGTCGAGGCATGATGTCTCCGAGGTTCCAAAAAATAGTCAAAAAAAGGGAAAATAACAGAGCTTTTTTGTTTCCACAAATGACATGTAGTACCGATAAGAGTACAGATAAATACTGGTATCGATAAGGAGTGTCGATATCGATAAATTCCTAACGATTTATATCCCTACTGAGGATACAAGCCTAATATCTTAAAAGAATAATTTCAACGTTAGTTTGGATTTAGTCACTTCTCTGCTGTCCAGCAATGTCTCAATCAATCTAGTTTATTAGTACTAATTAGTAGATTTTTCTTGTCTTTCTAAAGTCTTTATTTTGTCAGCCCCCTTCGCGGCAAAGTTGTCTGAGTGCAAACTATTTGTGACTGATAAAACTTTCGGTGAATCAAAATTTAAGAAATTGTTCCGGAATGTTTATTACTTTGAAGACGGCCAATAAAAACGCAATCAGAATCAGAAATACTTTAATAATCCCTGAGGGGAAATTAAGTGTTGTAACGATACCAATATTTTGATACCGGTACTAAAATTATTTTGGTACTTTTCTAAATAAAGGGGACCACAAAAATGGCATTATTGTCTTTATTTTAACAAAAAAAACTTAGGGTACATTAAACATATGTTTATTATTGCTGTTAAGTCCTTAAATAAAATAGTGAACATGCTAGACAACTTGTCTTTTACTAGTAAGTAAACAGACAAAGACTCCTAATTAGTCTGCTGACATATGCAGTAACATATTGTGTCTATTAAATTCTATTATTTTGTCAAAATTATTAAGGACAAGTGGTAGAAAATTAATTATTAATCTACTTGTTCATTTACCGTCAATGTCTGCTTGCTTTATATCTTAACATTTTTTATCTACACTTCTGTTAAAATGTAATAATCACTTATTCTTCTCTTCTTTGATACTTTACATTAGTTTTTGGGTGATACCAAAAATTTGGGAATCAATCCGATACCAAGTAGTTACAGGATCATACATTGGTCATATTCAAAGTCCTCATGTGTCTATGGACATATTTCCTGAGTTTATAAACATAATATACATTTAAAAAAAACAAAAGAAGATGTTGTGATGCCAAAACATATCGATGTAATCATAGTAGTACCGGCTAGATATGTGGCGTTTGTTTACATTTTGATGCCGGTGAGCTACGGTGTGTAGTGAAGCATGTTTAGCTGTTCCTCGTCCTCCAGTGATAATGTTATTTGTGAGAAACTTACTTTATTTTTCGCCATGGAGGCGAGGATTAGTGATTTAGAAGTAGCTAAACACTGCCGACGGCGGATGGACGTTAGCCGCTAGCTAGCTTGCTATGTCTTAAAGCCCCTCTTCCTGAGGGTGTTTCAGTGTTATAACGTCACCTTTATTGTTAGTTTTTAAGCCAAAATGCGTCCGTTCTCCCCCTTTCTGTCGTCACACTGTGTCTGCTTGTAAGTACTCAGTGATTGTGTGCCGCCGAACATGCTCGTCTGCCCGTAAACCAGCAATGTCACGACGTGACTTTGACACGGGAGAAGGGGGGTACGTTTAGAGAACGGTATAGTACTGAAAATGATTCATTAGCGGTACTTTACTAATACCGGCATACCGTACAACCCTAATAGGTGGTATGGCCCACTTATAATTCAAATAACAAAATAATGTTGGCTTTCATCAGATATGTTCTAGTATTGTATATGTGGATGGGGGCCCTGCTTTGGAAATAATGTGTGCCTCTTTCAGAGATCCACTTGAAACATTGACATGTTGCACAATGAGATGAGTGCTGTAGCACAAGCGTGGGATAACGTCAACAGTTGTGGAACTTTCTAACCAACACAGTGGAAAGTAGTTGGAGAAAAATGAAACGACGCAGATATTGCTTTCTCCTTTTACTGTTAACTCAAGATAAAAACGGGATCTCATTGGAAGCGATAGTTATGCGCAGACGTCGTTTTAGGTAAAACAAAATGGTGTCTGCCAATGTAGTTTACTACGTCAGTAGTTGTCAAACTTTTTTCACCAAGTACCACCTAAGAAAATACTTGGATCTTCAAGTACCACCATTATGAACAGCATTAAAATAGAGTAGCGTAGTAGGCCTTAATTATTCATTAAAAACAAGGAGGACACTTTATTTAAAAAGTATATTTAATATTTGAGCCACTGTAATATTACACACAGTTTGAACAGTAACATTGTGTTTGAATATAGGAAAATAAAACCCTGTACTTAAATAATAAAATAATATTTGGCATACCACTAGTGATACACTTACATCAGTTTTATGTGTATGTACATATATACTAGGTGTGCAATGGATTTAAAAAACTTCCGGTTTGGATATTTTCTCGGATCAGAGTCACGGATCGGATCATTTTTCGGATCAGCCAAAGAAAAAACACAAGACAAATAAACAGAAGTTATGTCCTTTCGTTTATCAACACTTTTAAATGATTAGATTAAAACATAATTAAAGTGCACAAGGCATAATCTCTTCTTTTAAACATGTTTCATAGACATAAAAAATGTGGTAATAACATTTAATAAAAGCCATTATTACTGGAAAAGCTCATTTATTTAGATTTAAATTAATAATTGTGTATTAATATTCTTCACATTTACCTCATCACAGTCTTCAGTGCCCTGACTGCTCACAATCTCAGTGGTGAGGTAAGTCCTCTGGCGTAGGGCAGGGTCCATGGGAGACAGGCACTTGAACTTGGGATCCAGGGGAGTAGATCTGTGAAGGTAGTCCTGTAGAGTAGGGGGTGAAGTGTATCTGGGATTCAGGTCCTCTCTAATGGCAGTCTTGAAATCTCCAGTGATGGTGCTGTCTTCCACACTTAGGTGGCCGGATCATTGACACAGATGGTGAAGTTCAACACGATTCAATAACGATTTTTTTCCCGATTTAAAAGGATTCTCTATTCATTTAATACATAAGATTTCAGGGGGATCTACCCCAGTCTGCTGACATGTAAGCTGTTAGGCAGGGATAGTAGTTTTTTTTTTTAGAGTTGGGACAACATGGACAGATTCCGGCCAGAGAATCCTTAAATCATCTGTATTGCTGAAAGGTAGATGTGCATTTGTGTGTTTGTGGGTATGTGTGTGGTCTAAACAAATAGAGAAAAGAGGAAAAATTACAATCCAACAATAATATGTAGCAATACATGAATGTGCATACATTATATAATATAAATGTGTGCATAATAACAAATAGAAACTGCACTTAACTATGCATGAAATTCAACAAGTTCTAAGGTTCAGAACCATAAATTGCGATTATGTGGTCTCTGTTGCCATCTAGAGGCCAAATGACGCCATCGCAGTTGCAATGACGTTAAAGGCCTACTGAAATGAGATTTTCTTATTTAAACGGGGATAGCAGGTCCATTCTATGTGTCATACTTGATCATTTCGCGATATTGCCATATTTTTGCTGAAAGGATTTAGTAGAGAACATCCACGATAAAGTTAGCAACTTTTGGTCGCTAACAGAAAAGCCTTGCCTTTACCGGAAGTCGCAGACGATGACGTCACATGTTGACGGCTCCTCACAGCCTCACATTGTTTTTAATGGGAGCCTCCAACAAAAAATACTATTTGGACCGAAAAAACAACAATTTCCCCATTAATTTGAGCAAGGATGAAAGATTTGTGTTTGAGGATATTGATAGCGACGGACTAGGAGAAAAAAAAGTTAAAAAAAAAAAAACACGATTGCATTGGGACAGATTCTGATGTTTTTAAACAGATTTACTAGGATAATTCTGGGAAATCCCTTATCTTTCTATTGTTTTGCTAGTGTTTTAGTGAGTTTAATATTACCTGATAGTCGGAGGTGTGTGTCCACGAGTGTCTCAGGGAAGTCGACGACAGCTTTATGGACGGCACAAGCTCAGCTGATTTCCGGTAAGAAGCGACTTTTTACCAAAATTTTCTCACTGAAACCTCCTGGTTGACATTCGGTTGGGATCCATGTTCGCTTGACCGCTGTGATCCATAGTAAAGTTTCACCTCCGGGAATTTTAAATAAGGAATCACCGTGTGTTTGTGTGGCTAAAGGCTAAAGCTTCCCAACTCCATCTTTCTACTTTAAATGGGTTGTACTTGTATAGCGCTTTTCTACCTTCAAGGTACTCAAAGCGCTTTGACAGTACTTCCACATTTACCCATTCACACACACATTCACACACTGATGGAGGGAGCTGCCATGCAAGGCATGCACCAACCAGCACCCATCAGGAGCAAGGGTGAAGTGTCTTGCTCAGGACACAACGGACGTGACAAGGTTGGTACCAGGTGGGATTTGAACCAGGGACCCTCGGGTTGCGCGCGGCCACTCTCCCACTGCGCCACGCCGTCCCTTTGACTTCTCCAATATTAATTGAACAAATTGCAAAAGATTCAGCAACACAGATCTCCAAAATACTGTACACATTATCAATACGCGACCTTTTCAAGAAGAAACTCCCGGGAAATTTAAAATTGCAATTTAGTAAACTAAAAAGGCTGTATTGGCGTGTGTTGCAATGTTAATATTTCATCATCGACTGTGTGGTGGGTAGTAGTGGCTTTCAGTAGGCCTTTAAATAAACTGAGCGTGAATGGAAACGCCGTCAACGAGACTATTTATCTCTCGATTGACCCAAAAACACCTGAACTTAGCATACAATGCACCAAACGTGCAGAAGTAGCAAGGCATGGCATTCAGTTCAAATGCTTTAACAATATATGACAAAACTTACTTTTCGTCGTCAACACAGACGAGACAGGCTGCCACCATTGATTGAAACCAGCTGTTCTGACAGACGTGATTTAAAGGGGAAATGATGTCACCGATTGACCTATGAACTTAAAGGCACATGAACATTACACAACTGGTTTGATGGCACACCATAGGCTTTCTTACACAAGCAGAGTAGTAGATTTTTGTAAAAAGCTTTAATAATTGTAAAGAACAATGTTTTATCAACTGATTGCAATAATGTAAATTTGTTTTAACTATTAAACGATCCAAAAATATGACTTATTTTATCTTTGTGAAAACATTGGACACAGTGTGTTGTCAAGCTTATGAGATGCCATGCAAGTGTAAGCCACTGTGACACTATTGTTCTTTTTTTTATTTTTATAAATGTCTAATTATAATGTCAATGAGGGATTTTTAATCACTGCTTTGCTGAAATTATAACTAATATTGATACTGTTGTTGATAATATTCATTTTTGTTTCACTACTTTTGGTTTGTTCTGTGTGGTGTTTGTGTCTTCTCTCAATTGCTCTGCTTATTGCCGTTCTGAGTGTTGCTGGGTCAGCTTTGCTTTTGGAATTGGATTGCATTGTTATGGTATTGCTGTGTATTGTTTTGCTGGATTGATTAAAAAAAAAAAAATCGATTTTTTAAAAATGAGAATCGATTCACAATGTGAGAATCGTGATTAAAATTGGAATCGATTTTTTCCCACGCCTCTAATAAATATATATATATATATATATATATATATATATATATATATATATATATATATATATATATATATATGTATGTATATATATATATATATATATATATATATATATATATATATATATATATATATATATATGTATATATTTATACATATGGGTATGTATGGCCGGCCTGGCTGCGTGGAGCCAGTGTTCCCTGGGAGCCACAGCTGCTGTTTGTGAGTTGGGCTCTCTGGGCGGCTGGGGCCGTACTCTGGATCCCACGCACACTGAGAGTCAAATATATTGTACATACAAATACACATATACTAACATACACACCGGTATTCATACGTACATACGTATATACATACATACATGGGTACGTACATACATACATACGTACATACATACATAGGTACCTACGCTCCCACATACATACACAAATACTGTACATGCCTACTCAAAGTTCGTACATCCACACACACATCCACTGTACAAACATACATATACATATACTGTACATAGACATTCACTGTTCATTCACTGTTCAAATTTACATGTACACATACTGTACATATACGTCCACTGTACAAACATACATATACATATACTGTACATACTGTATACATTCACAGTACAAACAAACATACATATACTGTTCATATACATCCACTGTACAAACATACACATACTGTACATATACATTCACTGTACAAACAAATATACATATACTGTACATATACATCCACTGTACAAACATACATATACTGTACATATACATTCACTGTACAAACAAACATACATATACTGTACATATACATTCACTGTACAAACATACATATACTGTACATATACATCCACTGTACAAACATACATATACTGTACATATACATTCACTGTACAAACATACATATACTGTACATATACATCCACTGTACAAACATACATATACTGTACATATACATTCACTGTACAAACAAACATACATATACTGTACATATACATTCACTGTACAAACAAACATACATATACTGTACATATACATTCACTGTACAAACATACATATACTGTACATATACATCCACTGTACAAACATACATATACTGTACATATACATTCACTGTACAAACATACATATACTGTACATATACATCCACTGTACAAACATACATATACTGTACATATACATTCACTGTACAAACAAACATACATATACTGTACATATACATTCACTGTACAAACAAACATACATATCCTGTACATATACATTCACTGTACAAACATACATATACTGTACATATACATTCACTGTACAAACATACATATACTGTACATATACATCCACTGTACAAACATACATATACTGTACATATACATTCACTGTACAAACAAACATACATATACTGTACATATACATTCACTGTACAAACATACATATACTGTACATATACATCCACTGTACAAACATACATATCCTGTACATATACATTCACTGTACAAACATACATATACTGTACATATACATTCACTGTACAAACAAACATACATATACTGTACATATACATCCACTGTACAAACATACATATACTGTACATATACATTCACTGTACAAACAAACATACATATACTGTACATATACATCCACTGTACAAACATACATATACTGTACATATACATTCACTGTACAAACATACACATACTGTACATATACATCCACTGTACAAACATACATATACTGTACATATACATTCACTGTACAAACAAACATACATATACTGTACATATACATTCACTGTACAAACAAACATACATATCCTGTACATATACATTCACTGTACAAACATACATATACTGTACATATACATTCACTGTACAAACATACATATACTGTACATATACATCCACTGTACAAACATACATATACTGTACATATACATTCACTGTACAAACAAACATACATATACTGTACATATACATTCACTGTACAAACATACATATACTGTACATATACATCCACTGTACAAACATACATATCCTGTACATATACATTCACTGTACAAACATACATATACTGTACATATACATTCACTGTACAAACAAACATACATATACTGTACATATACATTCACTGTACAAACAAACATACATATACTGTACATATACATTCACTGTACAAACATACATATACTGTACATATACATTCACTGTACAAACATACATATACTGTACATATACATCCACTGTACAAACATACATATCCTGTACATATACATCCACTGTACAAACATACATATACTGTACATATACATTCACTGTACAAACAAACATACATATACTGTACATATACATTCACTGTACAAACATACATATACTGTACATATACATTCACTGTACAAACATACATATACTGTACATATACATCCACTGTACAAACATACATATACTGTACATATACATTCACTGTACAAACAAACATACATATACTGTACATATACATTCACTGTACAAACATACATATACTGTACATATACATCCACTGTACAAACATACATATCCTGTACATATACATTCACTGTACAAACATACATATACTGTACATATACATTCACTGTACAAACAAACATACATATACTGTACATATACATCCACTGTACAAACATACATATACTGTACATATACATTCACTGTACAAACAAACATACATATACTGTACATATACATCCACTGTACAAACATACATATACTGTACATATACATTCACTGTACAAACATACACATACTGTACATATACATCCACTGTACAAACATACATATACTGTACATATACATTCACTGTACAAACAAACATACATATACTGTACATATACATTCACTGTACAAACAAACATACATATCCTGTACATATACATTCACTGTACAAACATACATATACTGTACATATACATTCACTGTACAAACATACATATACTGTACATATACATCCACTGTACAAACATACATATACTGTACATATACATTCACTGTACAAACAAACATACATATACTGTACATATACATTCACTGTACAAACAAACATACATATACTGTACATATACATTCACTGTACAAACATACACATACTGTACATATACATCCACTGTACAAACATACATATACTGTACATATACATTCACTGTACAAACAAACATACATATACTGTACATATACATTCACTGTACAAACAAACATACATATCCTGTACATATACATTCACTGTACAAACATACATATACTGTACATATACATTCACTGTACAAACATACATATACTGTACATATACATCCACTGTACAAACATACATATACTGTACATATACATTCACTGTACAAACAAACATACATATACTGTACATATACATTCACTGTACAAACATACATATACTGTACATATACATCCACTGTACAAACATACATATCCTGTACATATACATTCACTGTACAAACATACATATACTGTACATATACATTCACTGTACAAACAAACATACATATACTGTACATATACATTCACTGTACAAACAAACATACATATACTGTACATATACATTCACTGTACAAACATACATATACTGTACATATACATTCACTGTACAAACATACATATACTGTACATATACATCCACTGTACAAACATACATATCCTGTACATATACATCCACTGTACAAACATACATATACTGTACATATACATTCACTGTACAAACAAACATACATATACTGTACATATACATTCACTGTACAAACAAACATACATATACTGTACATATACATTCACTGTACAAACATACATATACTGTACATATACATTCACTGTACAAACATACATATACTGTACATATACATCCACTGTACAAACATACATATACTGTACATATACATTCACTGTACAAACAAACATACATATACTGTACATATACATTCACTGTACAAACATACATATACTGTACATATACATCCACTGTACAAACATACATATCCTGTACATATACATTCACTGTACAAACATACATATACTGTACATATACATTCACTGTACAAACAAACATACATATACTGTACATATACATCCACTGTACAAACATACATATACTGTACATATACATTCACTGTACAAACAAACATACATATACTGTACATATACATCCACTGTACAAACATACATATACTGTACATATACATTCACTGTACAAACATACACATACTGTACATATACATCCACTGTACAAACATACATATACTGTACATATACATTCACTGTACAAACAAACATACATATACTGTACATATACATTCACTGTACAAACAAACATACATATCCTGTACATATACATTCACTGTACAAACATACATATACTGTACATATACATTCACTGTACAAACATACATATACTGTACATATACATCCACTGTACAAACATACATATACTGTACATATACATTCACTGTACAAACAAACATACATATACTGTACATATACATTCACTGTACAAACAAACATACACATACTGTACATATACATTCACTGTACAAACATACATATACTGTACATATACATTCACTGTACAAACATACATATACTGTACATATACATTCACTGTACAAACATACATATACTGTACATATACATCCACTGTACAAACAAACATACATATCCTGTACATATACATTCACTGTACAAACATACATATACTGTACATATACATCCACTGTACAAACATACATATCCTGTACATATACATTCACTGTACAAACATACATATACTGTACATATACATTCACTGTACAAACAAACATACATATACTGTACATATACATCCACTGTACAAACAAACATACATATACTGTACATATACATTCACTGTACAAACAAACATACATATCCTGTACATATACATTCACTGTACAAACATACATATACTGTACATATACATTCACTGTACAAACATACATATACTGTACATATACATCCACTGTACAAACATACATATACTGTACATATACATTCACTGTACAAACAAACATACATATACTGTACATATACATTCACTGTACAAACAAACATACATATCCTGTACATATACATTCACTGTACAAACATACATATACTGTACATATACATTCACTGTACAAACATACATATACTGTACATATACATCCACTGTACAAACATACATATACTGTACATATACATTCACTGTACAAACAAACATACATATACTGTACATATACATTCACTGTACAAACAAACATACACATACTGTACATATACATTCACTGTACAAACATACATATACTGTACATATACATTCACTGTACAAACATACATATACTGTACATATACATTCACTGTACAAACATACATATACTGTACATATACATTCACTGTACAAACAAACATACATATCCTGTACATATACATTCACTGTACAAACATACATATACTGTACATATACATCCACTGTACAAACATACATATCCTGTACATATACATTCACTGTACAAACATACATATACTGTACATATACATTCACTGTACAAACAAACATACATATACTGTACATATACATCCACTGTACAAACAAACATACATATCCTGTACATATACATTCACTGTACAAACATACATATCCTGTACATATACATTCACTGTACAAACATACATATACTGTACATATACATCCACTGTACAAACATACATATACTGTACATATACATTCACTGTACAAACAAACATACATATCCTGTACATATACATTCACTGTACAAACATACATATACTGTACATATACATCCACTGTACAAACATACATATCCTGTACATATACATTCACTGTACAAACATACATATACTGTACATATACATTCACTGTACAAACAAACATACATATACTGTACATATACATCCACTGTACAAACATACATATACTGTACATATACATTCACTGTACAAACAAACATACATATACTGTACATATACATTTACTGTACAAACATACATATCCTGTACATATACATTCACTGTACAAACATACACATACTGTACATATACATCCACTGTACAAACATACATATCCTGTACATATACATTCACTGTACAAACATACATATACACATTCTGTACATACACAAGTACATATACATACGTACACTCATGCACATAATCATGTTTCATCAAACATATATCAACCTTGTTGCCCTAGGGGAAACTGGGTAACATATGGCATACTGACAAAGCTTAAAAGGGAACCATATCACAATTTCAAAAGGGTTAAAAACAATAAAAATCAGTTCCCAGTGGCTTGTTGTATTTTTTTAAGTTTTTTTAAAAAAATTTACCGGTCCCCGAATATCCCTAAATAAAGCTTTAAAGTGCTTGATTTTTGCTATTTACGATGCGACTATCTATTTCCCTGTGACGTCATACAGTGCTGCCAATGTAAACAAACAATGCTCGGATTCAGATTCGGATTTCAGCGACTTAAGCGATTTAACAGATTACGCATGTATTGAAACGGATGGTTGGAGTATGAAAGTATTGAAGAAGAAACTGAAGCTATTAAGCGAATAGCTATTGACGCTATTCATAGCCATAGCATGGCCGAATAGCTGCGTTAGCATCGCCGGTAAAATGTGCGGACCAAACGATCAGGACTTTCGCATCTCTTGACACTGGAGCAACTTAAATCCTTCGATTGGTAAGTGTTTTTTTTCGCATTAAATGTGGGTGGAAGTAAACGTAATATAGTTGCAAATGCATCTGCAGGTTATCCATACATCTCTGTGCCATGTCTGCTTTAGCACCGCCGGTAAATAGCATGTTAGCATCGATTAGCATAGCATGTTAGCATCGATTAGCTGGCATTTAACATCAACAAAACTCCCCTTTGTGAATTTGTTGACTTTATAGTTGCAAATGCATCTGCAGGTTATCCATACATCTCTGTGCCATGTCTGCCTTAGCACCGCCAGTAAATAGCATGTTAGCGTCGATTAGCATAGCATGTTAGCATCGATTAGCTGGCAGTCACGCCGCAACCAAATATGTCTGTTTAGCACATAAGTCAACATCAACAAAACTCACCTTTGTGATTTCGTTGCATTTATCGTTGCAAATGCATCTGCAGGTTATCCATACATCTCTGTGCCATGTCTGCCTTAGCATCGCCGGTAAAATGTGGAGACAATTTGGCACATTCAATGGGGGTCTGGCGGCAGACACTTTAGCATCTTCGGGCCAGTGGTGCAACTTGAATCCCTCCCTGTTAGTGTTGTTTCACCCTCCGACAACACACCGACGAGGCATGATGTCTCCAAAGTTCCAAAAAATAGTCGAAAAAACAGAAAATAACAGAGCTGAGACCCGGTGTTTGTAATGTGTTGAAAATGAAAATGGCGGCTGTATTACCTCGGAGACGTCACGTTCTGACGTCGTCGCAAAAAGACCGATAAACAGAAATGCGTCTAATTCGCCAAAATTCACGAATTTAGAGTTCGGAAATCGGTTAAAAAAATATATGGTCTTTTTTCTGCACCATCAAGGTATATATTGACGCTTACATAGGTCTGCTGATAATGTTCCCCTTTAACCTAGTGTTACTATAACAATCTACAAGGTTAATATAGGTTGCTTCTCTTTCTTCCTCTCCATTTTTCTGCATTCTTTTGTATCTGTAGTTATCATTACGTATACGTGTTGTTGCATTTGAACAACTGTATTGTTGATAATAGAGGTAAATAATTGGTATTGTTCATGATCAATAGCGCTTTTTCTATTGGTATTTGTATTGCTTCATTTGTAGTGTAATAATGCTCATTGTCATTTGTGTATTATTATTTATTTCGCTAACTGCTTCTTTGCTATCACTTTTACCATCATATTTGTACTGTATATATCCTATTTGCTGATGATGCTCTATTGTTGTTGTTGTTGTATTTATTGTTGTGTCTGCTGTTTTTGTTTTTATCTCTCTGTCTAATCCCCACAATTTCCCCCTTCTGTCTTTCTTTTTTTCTCTTTCCATCCCCTCCTGCTTTGCCCCGGCTGCACAAAATGATAATATAAATACATTTAATAAAGTCAAATACAAATAAGGCAACAAGAGAAATATCCTACACTTCTCTTTTGTAAAGTAAATGTGAACAGCCGGTATGGGCATCTACATCAACTATATGATTTGCCTGAGAAGCTGGACAGGAAAAAAAAAAAAATTGCACGATATTATTCTTATTGATTTTTCTGGCCTTCTTATTTCTTCATCTATTTTTAAAAGTTTATCTCACACCTCATCTCCATCGTATTTTGGCGTCTTTCAAATGCCACCGTCTTATATTTTATATTTCACTTATCTTTATATAAACCTTGGGGTTTTTACACAATTTGGACCTGGAAAAATACACACTTTAAAAAAACAAAAAAACAATCTGCAGCGATCTACCACCAATGGCATAAGCTGACCTCACAAAACCATGTTTTTCTTTACATGCACCTATGTTTGTCACTTTTTACACAGCTTTTCTTCAACTTGTTTTTTCCCTTACAACTACATCCTCAATGCATCTCTTCCTCACACTTGCAACACCATGTTTCTGTGTCTATTCTCCTCCAAAACTTCTCATACTTGCCTCTCTCTGTCCGCTCTGTCCACACTACTCACAATCTGTCCAACTATGTTCTTTTTTATCTCGTCCATTATCTTCCTGTCCCAACTCTGGGACAAAAACACTCCTTCACACGTCCCAAACTCTCCACACTCGCGCTCAAATTCACCACCCATTTTTACTCTTTCTCCTTTTTAACAACACGTAAATCCAGCAAAAAAAACAGCTATATAAAATTCAATAAGATCAACAACAAACCAAAACCATATACTGTCATACATCTCTCTCTCTTATTTACATCAGTTTTCAAGGGCCGCAAACCTCCTCGACATATACTGAAACATTACACCGAGATGAGCACGTCTGTCAATCTCTCCAGTCTATGGGGCGGCAAGGCTCGAGACGTCACTTACAGCTTTATTCACTTTTTCACACTAATGTCGTGACTCTAGACCTCATCGAAAAGCACAAATTATTATCTGATTGTCAATATGGGTTCTGACAAAATAGGTCAACTCCATTAGCTTTAATTGATTTAATAGAGTACATTACTAATGGCATGGAGAAGAACACATTTGTTATAGGAATTTTTATTGACCTGCAAAAGGCTTTCGATACCATTGACCACCAGATTTTGGTAAATAAATTGGAAAACTACGACATAAGGGGATTGGCAGGGAAATGGCTGGAGAGCTACTTAAATGAGAGACAGCAGATTGTTCAGATGGACCAACATCAATCTACACTCATGAACATAACTGTGGAGTCCCCCAGGGGTCCATACTGGGACCCACACTATTCATTATATATATCAACAAAATATGTCAAGTATCAACACTGCTGGAGTTCATCCTCTTTGCTGACGATACAACAATTACATGTGCAGGTGACCACGTGAAGCAACTTCTGACTTCTGTAACTGAGGAGATGATGAAGCTAAAAACTTGGTGTAATACAAACAAATTGTCTCTGAATTTAAAGAAGACCAAAATAATGCTCTTTAGCAATTGCAAAAGTAATATACCAATTAGGATTGTTATTGATGATACATCAATAGAATATGTTCAACAAAATTCTTTCTTAGGAGTAATAGTAGATGAACATATCTCATGGAAACCTCATATAAGTTACCTGAGGGCAAAAGTTCCTAAATGTGTTGGAATGATGAGGAGATCATGTCATTTATTGAACACCAATGCTCTGCTGCTATTGTATCATTCATTTATTATGTCATATTTAAATTATTGTGTTGGAGTCTGGGGAAATTGTTATAAATCACATCTACAACCTTTAGTCACTCTGCAGAAAAAGGCCATCAGGATTGTGTCCAATGTTCACTACAGACATCAATCAAATCCACTATTTATGGACTTAAACTGAACCATGTGATCAACATTAAAACTGCTCAAATGATGTTTAGGGCATCCCAAAACTCTCTACCATCCAATATACAGAACATATTCCATGATGGAGATGATCACCATAGTAACACTTTAAGAGGAAACAACTAATTATATTTGCCTAAATGTAGAACCACTTTCAAATCAATGTGCATTTCAGTGTGTGGAGTCACTCTGTGGAACAACTTAGGGGACAACTTAAAAATGTGTTCTAGCATGATTCAATTTAAAACACTGTTTCAAAAAGAAGTACTCAAGAAGTACGAGGAGGAAAGAGAGTGATGCCCTCAGCACAGAGCCATGGGAGAGAGGTGTGTGTGTGTGTGTGTGTGTGTGTGTGTGTGTGTGTGTGTGTGTGTGTGTGTGTGTGTGTGTGTGCGTGTGTGCGTGCGTGCGTGCGTGCGTGCGTGCGTGCGTGCGTGCGTGCGTGCGTGCGTGCGTGCGTGCGTGCGTGCGTGCGTGCGTGCGTGCGTGTGTGTCGTCTTGTCTTGTCTTGTCTTGTCTCATAGTAACAGTGGTACTATCATATTGTGTGTGAGCGCTTTGAGTATCTAATAATAGAAAAGCGCGATATAAATCTAATCCATTATTATTATTATTATTATTAGTGTACAGGAGTTTTTCTTGTTTTTTTTTTTATATAGTATTGTACTTGTATTATATTGTTTATGTTAAATGTGGAATGAGTGAGAGGGGTTGGACTATTATAAGCATCTGCTTCATCCAACCCCTTTCCAAGCCCTGCATAAATATTATATCTCTGCCAAAATGTAAAAAAAAAAAGTGTTTTGTTGTACTGTGCAGGTTTGAAATAAGTATTTCAATTCAATTCAATAAGAAAGATTAGTCCACTACCTATTTACCATTTGTGTTTCCAGGACAATGCCCGAAGCACGAGTGAGTCACCCTTCACTCAGAGCCTGTCGCGGCAAACGTCTCCGTGGCACTAATTTTCTTTTTGTATAACCTTAACGCTATTCTAGCACTATAGAAAATCACCAACACTTATTTCTCACCCTATCATGTCTGTGTGAGCCATTTGGGATCAGACACTCTTTGTTTTTCTTTTCCTGTGAATAATGTTGTAAAGATTTCAATACAGTTCTTACAATAACTTGTTTTTCCTAAGTGCATGTAAACGTACTGAATGCATTGTGTGACTGAGCAGAGATGGATGTTTCTAAAACATGTGTTTGTCTTTTTGTCTTGCAGACGTCTGTGAAGAACATTTTCTCCCTGAGCAACAGAAGTGGAGCTTCAGGATGCGGATTGAGGAGCTACAGCCCTCCCACATTAAGAAGGAAGAGGAATACCCACTGATCCCGCATTTTAAAATGGAAGAAGAGGACCCACAGACACCCCATTTTAAAGACGAAAAGGAGGACCCACTGACACTCTATTTGAAAGAGGAAGCAGTGGATCCACTGACACCCCATTTTAAAGAGGAAGAAGAGGACCCACTGACACCCAATTTTAAAGAGAAAGCGGTGGATCCACTGACCCCTCACATTAAGGAGGAAGAGGAGGACCCACTAACCCCTCACATTAAAGAGGAAGAGGAGGAACTCAGCATTGGTCAGGAGGGAGAGCATCTTGAAGGACTGGAGGAGGTTGATGTCACCAAGATGCCAGTGACTGGTGTCCCTGTGAAGAGTGAAGATGATGAGGTGAAAGGTGAAAGTGAGGAGAGGGGAGGGGGGGAGCCTCCAAGCAGCAGCTCAACACAACACATGACAACAGAAGCTGATGGAGACCACTGTGGAGGATCACAAGCAGACAAGCTCTTAGCTCCACTATCAGATAGTGAGGACACAACGTCACACTCTCCTGACACTGATGATGAAGACTCTAAAGATGATAAGACATGTCACACTGACAACACTCACTTCACATCTTCTCACTCTCACAAAACTTTTAAATACCCAAGTCTTCTGAAAGAACACATGAGAACACACACTGGAGAAAACCTTTTTCCTGCTCAGAATGTGGTAAAAGTTTTGCAACAAATGGAAATTTTAAATTACACATGAGAACACACACTGGAGGAAAACCTTTTTCATGTTCAATCTGTAGATTGCGGAGCTCCTGCTAAAGATGAAACATTTGGCAGAAATACCGGACAATTCCACAGACTTCATGGCTGGCTCACATCGTGGTCACTCCGTGATCACGTACGACCGCCAGACACTTCTGGATGTGGACACATCGGGCCGTTTTGGACTGATAGACGCGTGCGTGCTAAACATGCTAACTAGCATGGGAATACGTCGGCGGCTACATCCAGCGGCCTGTGAAGCAGGGGAGTCTAGTAGCAGCGGGGGCCGTCTACGGAGCAGACGCCAGCGGTGTGATCGGAAACGCGGATGTCGAGCGGGGCTAAAAACAAAGCAGAAGGCTAATCCCCACAGAACACCACTTTCCTCCATCCCGAAGACGGATTTAGATGGAAAATGCGAGACTACTGGTCTGGGTAAGGAGTCAGTTAAATTAGAACACGTTTTTTCTGCTTTGAGTGTTTCAGAGTTGGACATGTGTTTTACTGAGGTGGCTAACTATGATGCGTGCAGTTTATCAAAGCAACAAACAAACAATCGGAAAATCCCCGTTACTGAGGTGGCTAACCATGATGCGTGCAGTTTATCAAAGCAACAAACAAACAATCGGAAAATTCCTGTCGTATCAATTCCTAGATATGGTCGTAACTATACTAAATGCACTGGGCATAATAAACACAACATTATTAATATTGCTACTACGGATAATTTGATCAAAAACTCCCTAAAACAGCCCACTACCTATAATATAGGTTTTTTAAACATAAGATCATTGTCTCCCAAAACGTTGTTAGTTAATGATATTATCAGAGACAACAATCTTAACGTCATCGGTCTCAGCGAAACCTGGCTTAAACCAAACGACTTTTTTGCGCTAAATGAGGCATGTCCTCCTAACTTTACACATGCGCATATTGCCCGTCCGCTTAAAAGGGGTGGGGGGGTCGCACTAATATACAACGAAAACTTTAACCTTAGTCCTAACATAAATAATAAATATAAATCGTTTGAGGTGCTTACTATGAGGTCTGTCACACCGCTGCCTCTACACCTGGCTGTTATCTACCGCCCCCCAGGGCCCTGTTCGGACTTTATCAATGAATTCTCAGAGTTCGTTGCTGATCTTGTGACACACGCCGATAATATAATCATAATGGGGGACTTTAATATCCATATGAATACCCCATCGGACCCACCGTGCGTAGCGCTCCAGACTGTAATTGATAGCTGTGGTCTCACACAAATAATAAATGAACCCACGCATCGCAACGGTAATACGATAGACCTAGTGCTTGTCAGGGGCATCACCGCTTCCAAAGTTACGATACTCCCGTATACTAAAGTATTGTCCGATCATTACCTTATAAAATTCGAGGTTCAGACGCATGTTCGTCAAACTAATAATAATAATAACTGCTATAGCAGCCGCAACATTAATACGGCCACAACGACAACTCTTGCGGACCTACTGCCCTCGGTAATGGCACCATTCCCAAAGTATGTGGGCTCTATTGATAACCTCACTAACAACTTTAATGACGCCCTGCGCAAAACCATTGATAACATAGCACCGCTAAAGTTAAAAAAGGCTCCAAAAAAGCGCACCCCGTGGTTTACAGAAGAAACTAGAGCTCAGAAATTATTATGCAGAAAGCTGGAATGCAAATGGCGCACGACTAAACTTGAGGTGCACCATCAAGCATGGAGTGATGGTTTAATAACTTATAAACGCATGCTTACCTCAGCTAAAGCTAAATATTACTCAAATCTCATCCACCGTAATAAAAACGATCCTAAATTTTTGTTTAGTACGGTAGCATCGCTAACCCAACAAGGGACTCCTTCCAGTAGCTCCACCCACTCAGCTGATGACTTTATGCAATTCTTTAGTAAGAAAATTGAAGTCATTAGAAAGGAGATTAAAGACAATGCGTCCCAGCTACAACGGGGTTCTATTAACACTGACACGATTGTATATACGGCGGATACTGCCCTCCAAAATAGTTTCTCTCGTTTTGAGGAAATAACATTAGAGGAATTGTTACAATGTGTAAATGGAATAAAACAGACAACATGCTTACTTGACCCTCTTCCTGGGAAACTGATCAAGGAGCTCTTTGTATTATTAGGTCCATCAGTGCTAAATATTATAAACTTATCACTCTCCTCGGGCACTGTTCCCTTAACATTCAAAAAAGCGGTTATTCATCCTCTTCTTAAAAGACCTAACCTCGATCCTGACCTCATGGTAAACTACCGACCGGTGTCTCACCTTCCCTTTATTTCAAAAATCCTTGAAAAAATTGTTGCGGAGCAGTTAAATGAACACTTAGCGTCTAACAATCTATGTGAAACCTTTCAATCCGGTTTCAGAGCAAATCACTCCACGGAGACAGCCCTCGCAAAAATGACTAATGATCTATTGCTAACGATGGATTCTGATGCATCATCTATGTTGCTGCTCCTCGATCTTAGCGCTGCTTTCGATACTGTCGATCATAATATTTTATTAGAGCGTATCAAAACACGAATTTTTATGTCAGACTTAGCCCTGTCTTGGTTTAACTCTTATCTTACTGATAGGATGCAGTGTGTCTCCCATAACAATGTGACCTCGGACTACGTTAAGGTAACGTGTGGAGTTCCCCAGGGTTCGGTCCTTGGCCCTGAACTCTTCAGCATCTACATGCTGCCGCTAGGTGACATCATACGCAAATACGGTGTTAGCTTTCACTGTTATGCTGATGACACCCAACTCTACATGCCCCTAAAGCTGACCAACACGCCGGATTGTAGTCAGCTGGAGGCGTGTCTTAATGAAATTAAACAATCCGTTAACTTTTTGCAACTCAATGCCAAAAAAACGGAAATGCTGATTATCGGTCCTGCTAGACACCGAACTCTATTTAATAATACAACTCTAACATTTGACAACCAAACAATTAAACAAGGCAACACGGTAAAGAATCTGGGTATTATCTTCGACCCAACTCTCTCCTTTGAGGCACACATTAAAAGCGTTACTAAAACGGCCTTCTTTCATCTCCGTAATATCGCTAAAATTCGCTCCATTCTGTCCACTAAAGACGCTGAGATCATTATCCATGCATTTGTCACGTCTCGCCTCGACTACTGTAACGTATTATTTTGGGGTCTCCCCATGTCTAGCATTAAAAGATTACAGTTGGTACAAAATGCGGCTGCTAGACTTTTGACAAGAACAAGAAAGTTTGATCACATTACGCCTGTACTGTATATACCTTTATATACATATATACATACATATATACCTGTACTGTATATACCTTTTATATACATATATACATACATATATACCTATACTGTATATACCTTTATATAGATATATACATACATATATACCTGTACCTATACTGTATATACCTTTATATACATATATACATACATATATACCTGTACTGGCTCACCTGCACTGGCTTCCTGTGCACTTAAGATGTGACTTTAAGGTTCTACTACTTACGTATAAAATACTACACGGTCTAGCTCCATCCTATCTTGCCGATTGTATTGTACCATATGTCCCGGCAAGAAATCTGCGTTCCAAGGACTCCGGCTTATTAGTGATTCCCAAAGCCCAAAAAAAGTCTGCAGGCTATAGAGCGTTTTCCGTTCGGGCTCCAGTACTCTGGAATGCCCTCCCGGTAACAGTTCGAGATGCCACCTCAGTAGAAGCATTTAAGTCTCACCTTAAAACTCATTTGTATACTCTAGCCTTTAAATAGACTCCCTTTTTAGACCAGTTGATCTGCTGTTTCTTTTCTTTTTCTTCTATGTCCCACTCTCCCCTGTGGAGGGGGTCCGGTCCGATCCGGTGGCCATGTACTGCTTGCCTGTGTATCGGCTGGGGACATCTCTGCGCTGCTGATCCGCCTCCGCTTGGGGTGGTTTCCTTCTGGCTCCGCTGTGAACGGGACTCTCGCTGCTGTGTTGGATCCGCTTTGGACTAGACTCTCGCGACTGTGTTGGATCCATTGTGGATTGAACTTTCACAGTATCATGTTAGACCCGCTCGACATCCATTGCTTTCCTCCTCTCTAAGGTTCTCATAGTCATCATTGTCACCGACGTCCCACTGGGTCATTATTGTCACCGATGTCCCACTGGGTGTGAGTTTTCCTTGCCCTTATGTGGGCCTACCGAGGATGTCGTGGTGGTTTGTGCAGCCCTTTGAGACACTAGTGATATAGGGCTATATAAGTAAACATTGATTGATTGATTGATTGATAGTAAAAATTTTAATCAAAGGGACCATTTGAAAACACACATGAGAATACACACTGGAGAAAAACCTTTTTCCTGCTCAGAATGTGGTAAAAGTTTCATATTAAATCAAAGTTTAAAAGTACACATGAGAGTACACACTAGAGAAAAACCTTTTTCCTGCTCAGAATGTGGTAAAAGTTTTGTCATAAATCAAAGTTTAAAAGTACACATAAGAACACACACTGGAGAAAAACCTTTTCCCTTCTCAGAATGTGGTAAAAGTTTTGCAATAAATCAAAGTTTAAAAGTACACATGAGAACACACACTAGAGAAAAACCTTTTTCATGTTCAATCTGCGGTAAGGATTTTACTCAAAGGCCGCATTTCAAAGCACACATGAGAATACACACTGGAGAAAACACTTTTTCATGTTCAATCTGCAGTAAAGATTTTAATCGAAAGGACCATTTCAAAACACACATGAGAATACACACTGGAGAAAAACCTTTTTCCTGCTCAGAATGTGGTAAATGTTTTGTAATAAATCAAAGTTTAAAAGTACATATGAGAACACACACTGGTGAAAAACCTTTTATATGTTCAGTTTGTGGTAAAAGTTGTATAGAAAGACAGCAATTAAAATTACATATGAGAACGCACTCTGGTGAAAAACCATACTCCTGTACAAGCTGCAACAAAAGTTTTCGTCACCTAAAATCTTGTACAGTACACATGAGAAGACACCCAGGAGAGAAAGTGTTGAGTTGCAGTGTGTGTGGTGAAAGATTGTCTTCTAAGTAGCAGTGTAAGAAACACAAGTGTGCTGGTGAGAACAGCAGCAGCAAATGAAACTGCAGGATTTGAAATAAACTGTCCAGACTTTCATTTTGACTTTCTAACAACATCAGCACATATAACATGTGTGACATCATTGTTGTTTGTGTAACACAATCTTGTTAATATGATTCTAACATTTATAGATTAGACACTTCAGTTTAGTGCTTTTATTTCAGTCAAGTACATGAGTTAATATACACATTTGTGTATTTTAAAATAAACAATAATTTGACTGAAAGGGTGAAAATAAACTACATAAAATATGTTACATACAATAAACATTTTAAGTGTAGATATTTATAATTCAGTTTTGTACTTATTCATAAGTGTTTTATTTAAGTTTTTTTAAACAATGAAGTGTTACATATTTTGTTTTCTAATTGTAGATGATTCCATAGATGAACTCCTTTATATGATGTACATATTTGTTTTACATGTGTTCATACCTTTGCTTTTGAGTACACATAAATCCCTCTTAGTTCATATTTACTGGTTCACATCTGAAACGTCTTCTGGACCACTTCTGGAAGCATATTATTATTTACTTTATACTGTACATCATTTAAACAATTGTCCCTACTACAATTTAAAAATGTGTGACTTTATGAATCATTTGTTGGATCTCTATAATCCATTCTATTAACTGTCTTTATTACTCTCTTGTGTAATATGAATATTGTTGTGTGATTGTTTTATATGTATGTCCCCAGACTTTTATGCAATAAACAATGTATGATTCAAATACAATTGGGTACAATAAATGTAGTTAATATTTGCGGGTATGTATTTTGTTCTATTTGTTATCGCAGTCAATTTTGTAAATGTTTTCTTTATATGACTTACATGTAGTTTCCAGCTTACTTCATCATGTAGACTAACTCAGCCTGGAGGATGTGTGTAATGTTGAGATGTATTGGAGATGACTTGGTTTGTTTGGATGTTGTCAACCTGTCAATTGTTCTATTTAAACATGTTGTCAGATCTCACGAGAGAAACAAGCAACCAGCTCTATTACTTCTTCTTCTTACTGGCAGTTTGCAGCCATGACTTGAAAGGTTCATACTGCTATACCTTCAAGGTACTCAAAGGGCTTTGACACTATTTCCACATTCACCCATTCACACACACATTCACACACTGATGGCGGGAGCTGCCATGCAAGGCAATAACCACGACTCATCAGGAGCAAGGGTGAAGTGTCTTGCCCAAGGACACAACGGACGTGACGAGGTTGGTAGAAGGTGGGGATCGAACCAGGAACCCTCAGGTTGCTGGCACGGCCACTCTCCCAACCACGGCAATCCCTTTCAGTGTTTTGTGGAACTGACTCTGACTTTGTCTTATCTCTCTATTTTTGGAGGTAAAACTCTGGAGCTTTTGAAGTGTATTTCTGGTCTTGTCATCCTGGTCCGGACAGAAGGGCGACACGGCAGAGCGACTGGATCCAAACAGACGTCGGAGACGCTTTACTGAACCAAAACTGGCTTTATTACCAGCGAGCGTCATTTACATAGGACTGCAGTTCCTGGGAGGAGGTCAGGTCAAATATGGAGGACTCCTCTCCCGGAGAAGCCAAAGCATCGTTTTATAAAGAAGCATCAAAGTGCGCTCAGACTAATACAACCGGATGCAAACAGTTATTAACGATGTTCACTCTATTTAATACAGTCTAATAAAGGACACATATGTGTACATGGAGGCACAGATTATGTGATGTAACATTATTCGGTATTAAGAAGGAACCTTTATTTTGAAGGCGAGTTGCTTCTTCCTCTTGTTTCCGGATGTCTGCGTGTGGCAGTCTGACGCTCACTTGTTTACACACGAGACGTATTTACGTGATTCAGCGCTTAAAGTTTGTTGTTTCTTCCACGAAGTGCCTTGGAAACATTGTCTGTAAGTCTTGTGTCTTTTATGAGTAACATGAAGACGTTGTGTGTGCGTGTAAATGTAAAAAAATAGTACTGTGTGGAGATAGCTTGTTCTCCTGTTTTAGCTTGTTGCTACTTAGCATTTAGCTTCTTTGCTCGCTAGCTCACTCCTCTAAAGAATGTTTGTGTCTCTCCTCTTCAGTATATCATCTATATTATCCTGTGTTGTTTACAAGCATTCCATATGTACATCTCATTCATTGAGTGTTAGGACTATTTACATACATTTATGAGCACTGTTTACATGCTATTGTATGGGCTGTGTGTGTGTGTGTGTGTGTGTGTGTGTGTGTGTGTGTGTGTGCATGTGCGTGTGCGTGTGCGTGTGTGAGTGTGTGTGTGTGTGTGTGTGTGTGTGTCTGTGTGTGTGTGTGAGTGAAAACTTGTTATGCAGCAAAAATGTATGGATATGTTGTTACTTAGTAGTGTTTATTTGACATATATTTTGTGTCTCTTTATACAGTTTTACAAACAAAAAAGATAACCAAAACGAAAACAAAATCAATACAAGAAAAAGAGAAAACAAAGAAAGAAATGACCAATTAGACAAGAAGAAAGGAAAAGTGCATTCTCTGTGAAAATCACTAAAGCTTCTTAAAGATAAAAGGCCTGGACTCTTTCTTCCATTTCCTTGGGATCTTCATGTTAACTATCTGTCAACTTGTTTACGTCACGGACACAGACACGTAGGACGGAATACAGTTGTTTAATTAATACTTATACACTAAACATGTAAAGGAGGAATTGGTAGTCTGGGACACTAAATAAGGCACACTTGGAAGTAATGAAGTTCTTTGTGTGTGCAGTTGCAGCAGAAGTCCACAGGAGGGCGCACGTTCCCTCTTCATTAGTCTGGTTCTCTCTCTCTCTTTCTCTCTCTTTCTCTCTCTCTCGCTCCCCTCCCCAGTCCTTGTCTAGTTTTATCAGCCAGCCCTATTGGCCATTTTCCTACTTTTTTAACATCAGTCATGTGTCTATCATTATATATATTGTATTGTTTTACAGCCCAGCCCTATGTTTGTTTTTTTCAAATGACTGTTTTTTAATTGGTTTCGATTTTATGTCTTTTATGTCTAGTGACATTGTTTAATCGCCCAGCTCTATGGTCTTTTTTCCATTTTTTTCTATCTTTCTATCAATGTGTGATGCTATTAAATTGATATATCGGTGTCAGCCAGCGATCCTTGGTCCGCTTCCGATGGTGCGGAGGCTTGGAGGCGTGTGTGGACTAATGGAGGGGGTGTTTCCACCAGGCGTGTATGGAGGCCTATTTCATTCAGGGGAGGAGCCAGAAATGATGACGTAAGAAGCCCCGTGACCGCTTCAGGAAGCAGTACAGATTTGCCGGGAAATTCGACAAGTGATAAACCGCCCAAGCTCCATCGAAAATGTTGTCTTTTGAGTCTTGTGGTCAGTTGGGAATATGGAGAGAGAATAAAAACAGTTTTTTAAATGCCACTAGAATCAAAGAAGGATGACAAACTGAATCAAAACAACAAACTTGATGTCCATTTCATAAACATTAGATTACTGATTGTTGTTGGTAACGTCAACAAAACTTTGATAGCACAAAGGTTGGCGCGTTGGCCTTTTATTCTACAAGACGTGAGTTCCATTCTTGGCAACGTCAGTTCCCAATTGTGTTTATCAATGGAAAACAATACACTTATTAAAGTAAAGCTTTCCGTATTAATTATTTTTAAGCAGCTACCAGAAATCCATAGCTGAATAATAGAGAGGTTTTGTGAAAAAATAATATTACAAAAGAATTGCCTAAAAGCAAAAATAAAAATGAACGAAATCTCCTCTGTTCCGTACATCATTGTCCAAGTGACATTATATTGTCATCTTCCTCTTTATGCCATTTCCTCAAGGTGACAGAAAAACATGATACAACCTGCCTATCATGTGATTCTACCATGTTGGCAAAATACAAACACACAATATATTGACATATATAACACATAAAACATGGAATTAGAAGTGAACAGTACCCATCCCTACCAGCAAGTGTTGTTGTACTGGAAATTAATTTACAAACACAACTTCATCACACACAATACTCCACTATGGAATTGTTCTTATATTAAAATGAGAAACAAATCCATCTTTGAACAGCAATGGTTTGAAAAAGGCATTTGGTCACTGATGCACTTTTTGAATGATAAAAGTATTTTATTATTTGAAGATTTCATTAAGTACGACCTGCAAACAGACAAAATATTTTAAACAATTATAAAGGCATTTGTTCAAAATATTGTAATTCCAGTAAATATATATATATATATATATATATATATATATATATATATATATATAAATTCTTTACCATTTCTTCTTTATTGTATTTTCTCTGGAACAAAAAAAAACAAACATAATTTGAAAGTTTCCATTCTTCCAAACGCCAAAGAGTTAATTTAAGTAAAAAAGCCCCGGATTCACAACTTAAAATAATTTTTAAGATATTTTGCAATTGAAGACAACACTTGTTTGTTCTGTGATAGGGAAACAAATTAAACTTTTTTTTTTCATGAATGTATGCAAAATAAAGCTCTGTGAGATGATGTACAATATTGGCTTTTGCCTGACATTCCAAACTTTGATTGATATTGTTTTGGGGATGTTAAAAAAGAAAGAAAGAAAAAAAAAGGTAAAGTATGTTTAAAACACAATAGTGGGGATTTTTTTTTAACCCACAAATGTATGTTAGTAAAAACAAAACATCCTTCCACAAACAACTCAGCCATTTTCTCTCACTTTTTATTGCATAAACGTACAAGTACATACATATTAAGTTAAAGTATAAAAAAATCACAACACAATCATCATATTACAAAAGAGAGTAGTAAATATGATTAATAAAATTGATTACAGATACCCAACAAATGATTCATAAAGTCACACATTTTAAAATTGTATAAAAGACAACTGTTCAAATGATGTATAAAGTAAATAATAATATGCTTCCTGAAGTGGTCCAGAAGATGTTTCAGATGTGAACCAGTACATATGTATATCATATAAAGGTGATAATCTATGGGATTATTAACAATTACAAATACAAATATGTCACACTTCAATATTTCATATTATCAAATCTATAAATGTAGAAACATATTAAACAGATTATTGGACAAACAACAATGTCACACATGTTCGTCAAACTAATAATAATAATAACTGCTATAGCAGCCGCAACATTAATGCTGCCACAACGACAACTCTTGCTGACCTACTGCCCTCGGTAATGGCACCATTCCCAAAGTATGTGGGCTCTATTGATAACCTCACTAACAACTTTAACGACACCCTGCGCGAAACCATTGATAACATAGCACCGCTAAAGTTAAAAAAGGCTCCAAAAAAGCGCACCCCGTGGTTTACAGAAGAAACTAGAGCTCAGAAATTATTATGTAGAAAGCTGGAACGCAAATGGCGCACGACTAAACTTGAGGTGCACCATCAAGCATGGAGTGATGGTTTAATAACTTATAAACGCATGCTTACCTTAGCTAAAGCTAAATATTACTCAAATCTCATCCACCGTAATAAAAACAATCCTAAATTTTTGTTTAGTACGGTAGCATCGCTAACCCAACAAGGGACTCCTTCCAGTAGCTCCACCCACTCAGCTGATGACTTTATGCAATTCTTTAGTAAGAAAATTGAAGTCATTAGAAAGGAGATTAAAGACAATGCGTCCCAGCTACAACGGGGTTCTATTAACACTGACACGATTGTATATACGGCGGATACTGCCCTCCAAAATAGTTTCTCTCGTTTTGAGGAAATAACATTAGAGGAATTGTTACAATGTGTAAATGGAATAAAACAGACAACATGTTTACTTGACCCTCTTCCTGGGAAACTGATCAAGGAGCTCTTTGTATTATTAGGTCCATCAGTGCTAAATATTATAAACTTATCACTCTCCTCGGGCACTGTTCCCCTAGCATTCAAAAAAGTGGTTATTCATCCTCTTCTTAAAAGACCTAACCTCGATCCTGACCTCATGGTAAACTACCGACCGGTGTCTCACCTTCCCTTTATTTCAAAAATCCTTGAAAAAATTGTTGTGGAGCAGTTAAATAAACACTTAGCGTCTAACAAGCTATGTGAAACCTTTCAATCCGGTTTCAGGGCAAATCACTCCACGGAGACAGCCCTCGCAAAAATGACTAATGATCTATTGCTAACGATGGATTCTGATGCATCATCTATGTTGCTGCTCCTCGATCTTAGCGCTGCTTTCGATACTGTCGATCATAATATTTTATTAGAGCGTATCAAAACACGAATTGGTATGTCAGACTTAGCCCTGTCTTGGTTTAACTCTTATCTTACTGATAGGATGCAGTGTGTCTCCCATAACAATGTGACCTCGGACTACGTTAAGGTAACGTGTGGAGTTCCCCAGGGTTCGGTCCTTGGCCCTGCACTCTTCATCATCTACATGCTGCCGCTAGGTGACATCATACGCAAATACGGTATTAGCTTTCACTGCTATGCCCCTAAAGCTGACCAACACGCCGGATTGTAGTCAGCTGGAGGCGTGTCTTAATGAAATTAAACAATGGATGTCCGCTAACTTTTTGCAAAACATAACGCCAAAAAAACGGAAATGCTGATTATCGGTCCTGCTAGACACCGACCTCTATTTAATGATACAACTCTAACATTTGACAACCAAAGAATTAAACAAGGCGACTCGGTGAAGAATCTGGGTATTATCTTCGACCCAACTCTCTCCTTTGAGGCACACATTAAAAGCGTTACTAAAACGGCCTTCTTTCATCTCCGTAATATCGCTAAAATTCGCTCCATTCTGTCCACTAAAGACGCTGAGATCATTATCCATGCGTTTGTTACGTCTCGCCTCGATTACTGTAACGTATTATTTTCGGGTCTCCCCATGTCTAGCATTAAAAGATTACAGTTGGTACAAAATGCGGCTGCTAGACTTTTGACAAGAACAAGAAAGTTTGATCACATTACGCCTGTACTGTATATACCTTTATATACATATATACATACATATATACAGTACCTATACTGTATATACCTTTATATACATATATACATACATATATACCTATACTGGCTCACCTGCACTGGCTTCCTGTGCACTTAAGATGTGACTTTAAGGTTCTACTACTTACGTATAAAATACTACACGGTCTAGCTCCATCCTATCTTGCCGATTGTATTGTACCATATGTCCCGGCAAGAAATCTGCGTTCAAAGGACTCCGGCTTATTAGTGATTCCCAAAGCCCAAAAAAAGTCTGCGGGCTATAGAGCGTTTTCATTTCGGGCTCCAGTACTCTGGAATGCCCTCCCGGTAACAGTTCGAGATGCCACCTCAGTAGAAGCATTTAAGTCTCACCTTAAAACTCATTTGTATACTCTAGCCTTTAAATAGACTCCCTTTTTAGACCAGTTGATCTGCTGTTTCTTTTCTTTTTCTCCTATGTCCCACTCTCCCTTGTGGAGGGGGTCCGGTCCGATCCGGTGGCCATATACTGCTTGCCTGTGTATCGGCTGGGGACATCTCTGCGCTGCTGACCCGCCTCCGCTTGGGATGTTTTCCTGCTGGCTCCCCTGTGAACGGGACTCTCGCTGCTGTGTTGGATCCGCTTTGGACTGGACTCTTGCGACTGTGTTGGATCCATTGTGGATTGAACTTTCACAGTATCATGTTAGACCCGCTCGACATCCATTGCTTTCCTCCTCTCCAAGGTTCTCATAGTCATCATTGTCACCGATGTCCCACTGGGTGTGAGTTTTCCTTGCCCTTATGTGGGCCTACCGAGGATGTCGTGGTGGTTTGTGCAGCCCTTTGAGACACTAGTGATTTAGGGCTATATAAGTAAACATTGATTGATTGATTGATTGATGTTATATGTGCTGATGTTGTTAGAAAGTCAAAATGAAAGTCTGGACAGTTTATTTCAAATCCTGCAGTTTCATTTGCTGCTGCTGTTCTCACCAGCACACTTGTGTTTCTTACACTGCTACTTAGAAGACAATCTTTCACCACACACACTGCAACTCAACACTTTTTCTCCTGGGTGTCTTCTCATGTGTGCTACAAGGCTTGATCGTCAACAAAAGTTTCTGTTGCAGATTGAACAGGAAAAAGGTTTTTCCCCAGTGTGTGTTCTCATGTGTCCTTTCACATCTGTACTTCTTGTAAAACCTTTACCACATTCTGAGCAAGAAAAAGGTTTTTCCTCCAGTGTGTGTTCTCATGTGTCTTTTCAGACTACAATGGTATTTAAAGGTTTTGTGACAGTGAGAAGATGTGAAGTGAGTGTTGTCAGTGTGACATGTCTTATCATCTTTAGAGTCTTCATCATCAGTGTCAGGAGAGTGTGACGTTGTGTCCTCACTATCTGATAGTGGAGCTAAGAGCTTGTCTGCTTGTGATCCTCCACAGTGGTCTCCATCAGCTTCTGTTGTCATGTGTTGTGTTGAGCTGCTGCTTGGAGGCTCCCCCCCTCCCCTCTCCTCACTTTCACCTTTCACCTCATCATCTTCACTCTTCACAGGGACACCAGTCACTGGGAACTCCTCCAACCATTTAGGCTGACTGATGCCCTCTTCCTCCTCTTCCTCTTTAATGTGCGGCGGCTCTTGGTCCTCCTCTTCCTCTTTAATGTGCGGCGGCTCTTGGTCCTCCTCTTCCTCTTTAAAGTAGGGTGTCAGTGGGTCCTCCTCTTCCTTTTTAATGTGAGGGGTCAGCAGGTTCTCTTGCTCCTTAAAGTGAGGGGTCAGTGGGTCCTCCTCTTCATTTTTGATGTGTAAGATCAGTGGGTCCTCCGCTTGCCCTTTAATGTGAAGGGTCAGTTTAACATTATGGGTCTGTGGCGTCTCGCCTTCCTATTTAATGTGGGGGGGATGTGGCTCCTCTCCTCCCTCTTTGCTGTGCTGGGAATGTGGTACCTCTTCTTTCTCGCGTATGTTGGGGGACTGTGGTTCCTTCTCCTGCTCATGGGGTAGAGGTTCTTCTTCAACGTCTGCGGGACAGGAGAAAACAAACATTCTTGAGAAAAGTCCAGCTTTGCTCAGTCACATGAGACATTGTCCTGCACCAACATATGATCTCACAATCTCATCAGTTTCCCCTCACAGCAGTCAGGGTACTTCCAGCTGACACATGAAGAAGACCTTCAGGGGAATGCCTTCCCAGGCCAACGTCCAATCCCCCTTATTCATATAAAAACATCCTAAGATTCATTCCTGCAATCCATACTAGTGTGCTGTTCTCCCTCTGAATAAGTCATACACACACAGGAAATAATGTACCACATGCCAGCCTCCATGCTGTAGTACTAGTGATGAGCTCCCCCTGCTGGTGGACAATAATTTGTGATTTTCACATTCATCTTTAGAGACATGTCTGTTCTAAAAATAGCATGAGCATAGTCAAAATCCATCCATCCATCCATACATACATTTTCTACCACTTGTCTCGTTCGGGGTCATGCATGTTGGCCAAAAAAGATGACATCTGTTTTACTTTCATTTCGATAGTGTCACCACAGTTAAACTGGGAAGAAGTAATGAGATTACTGACTACACCTTCAAAAGATAACTTGTTTACCTTATTAATAATAGTATTATTGAATGAATTTAGTGTGTTTCTAGACACTCAAATTGTGTTACAGTGAGAACTGAGAAGCTACATTTAATTATTATAATAATATTAAGTAGATGAAGAAATTCCTGAAAGAATTGTGTGTGAATTCTCCAATGCTGAAGTTGAACTGAAAGGTTGACAGAATGTAGTATGAATGTAAGAATAGTTTGAATGTTGAAGAGTTTGAATTTCGGGAAAACTGGGATTTTTTTAAGTTCTTAAACCAACATGCTTTTTTTGTGCTGACTCAGAGGAATGTTTTGACAGTGGACCGGTTGAAATGGGTTGAACAATGTGAAAGGAGTCATTGCACTAAAGAAGGTTGGAAATAAGGTTAGGAAAAAATGTGAATTCCTGGAAATGTGTTGAACGTGGAAAAATGTTTTTTTTTAATTTCCAGGATGAATTGAATGTGTTGAAGGAGGAATGGTTTGAAACATGTGGGAATTGTGGAAATTTGAAAAATGGATAATTAATTTTGAAAGGGGAAAATGTCCCTAAAAACGGGGAATTCCAGAAAATACGGGAATTTATTTTAATAAGTGTTGAAAGGGAGCACACAATTCCTGAACACACTGAATATTTTGAAGTTGGAACGGTTCTAATCAGATGAAAAATGTGGGCGTTGTGGAACTTTCATTTTATTCCTTTCAATGGGAATTTCATGGAATTTTTTGAGAATTTTAGGGAAAGCGGGAATTTTTTTTTTAAATGCTAAAAAAATTTGAATGTTCTGAATGAGTTAAAATGGTTGGTGTTGGAATTTTTCAGACCGGTTCAGAAATGTTGAAGTCGTAACATTTTTAATTGAGGAATGGTACTATGGAATTCCTGGAACCGGGATTTTTTCTAGTTCAAAAAACAACTTTGTTTTCTGTCCTGATATAAAGGAATGATCTGACGGTGGAACGGTTGAGGTGGGTTGAAAAGTGTTTTAATTTCAATTTCCAGATTTAGTGGAATATTTTGAAGGTGGAATGGTTTGACTCGGTTGAAAAATGTGGAAATGGTGGAATTTTGAAAAATGGCTGATTCATTTTGAATGGGAAAAAATGTGCCGGAAAACTTGGAATTCTGGGAAATTTTGGAATTGGTCAAGGGAAAGCCCGTGATTAACGAATAGGCTGAACAGTTTGAAGTTGGAACAGTTTGAATCGGACTTCCTGGAATATTGGGAAAACCTGGAATTTTTTTGTCCTAATTAAGTTGAATGATTTTTCCGGTGGATGGGTTGAAGTGGGTTGAAAAATGTGGTCGACAGAAAAAAGGGTGAAAAAAGGGTTGATTGTTATGAAATAATGATAAAGGTGAATCCAATGTGTACTCAACCCATTACATACATACACAATCACCTGGAAAAATACATTTCAGTCTATGCCTGGGCCCCTGGAGACTGAGGCCATATATATTCCAAATATAATCCCTAATCTATATTCTTTTACTTAACCCAGTGTTTTTTTAAATTTGTTTATATTGCTTTATATCCTATGTTTTCTGAATGCAATCCTAATATATCTCCCACTTCTAACCTAATATTTTCTTTTGCTAACTTATTTTCCAGTATTTCTCTTTCTCTATTATATTTCCTACATTGTATTAAGACATGGTCAACATTTTCTATCTGGTGGCAAAAATCACACAGCCCTGTAGTATGTTTCCAATCAATTTTAGTGAACTATTTAGATATGTATGTCCTAATCTCATTCTAGTAATAATGTCTTCTTCTTTCCTATTTCTACCCCCTCCTCTCATGACACCTACTCTCCTCTGGACTTTGTAAAACTCTCTACCTTTTGTTTCCTTATTCCAATTATCCTGCCACTTTTTATTGTGTTCTATCTTAATGATGCTCTTCACTTCTTCTTTACTGTGCTTAATCTCCATGTTTACTTCTGTTTTAGTGCTTGCTTGTTTTGCGTATCTATCAGCTAACTCATTTCCCACAACTCCTACATGAGCAGGAACCCAGACAAATGTTACCACACCTCCCGCTGTCACGCGTTCGGCGCACTTGTTGCGCGGAGTTGCCACTTCGTGGATGCACACACTACCAGTCAGCAGGATTGCAGGTAAGAATACGTTTTAATATAATAAAACAAAAGAACACTGGTGCAAAAAAGGGGAAAAACAAAGCGCGTGCCAATGCACGGAAAGCTAATGCTAAAAACGTAGCAGGAAACAGAAAACATTAAACAACGTGCCACACGCACGTGAAGCTAAGGTGGAACTTAGCACAAAATAATCGAGGGCACAAGGATACAAAACGTGACGTGTTGCGAAAAGCAAGTAATGGACCGAGGACGAACTAAGGAACCAGGTGGGCTTGAATACACAAATAATTATTAGAAACAGGTGTGTGACAGGAGCCCGTGAGGAGGAACACAATACGTTGCCATGGTGACTAACACAAACAAGGAAGTGCTCAAACAAGGATCGGCAGAGTCCAGAAACAAAACATGAACAAAGACATAAATAGGGCAAAACCATTAACGATCCGAGTCACGGATCGTGACACTACCCCCCCCCCCCAAGGGGAAGGTCCCAGATGCCCCAAAAACCCCAAAATACAAAGAACCCCCCCCCCCCACAACAAGACAGTCCAAAAGAGAAGGGATGGCGGAGGGAGGACCCGGTGGAGGGTTGGAAAGTCCCGTGTCCCGAATCCACCGAGGACACCACAGGCGGCGGCCGCGGCCACAAAAGTCTAGGCGGGCAGGCCCGCAGAGGCCACATCCGTGGCTGACGAGGGCCAGGGCGCGTCCTGCGGGGAGGACGCCCTGGGAAGGGCCACCACCGTGGCCGGCGTGGGGGTGGAAGCACCCGCTGAGGAGGACGCCCGGGGTACGGCCACACCCCTGGAGGTGGAAGCGCCCTGCGAGGACGACGACCTGGGCACGGCCACACCCACATCCGACGCGGCTCCGGACCTGACGCGCGGCGTGGACCCGGGCGCCGACGTCGACTCGGGTGTCGTATTGGAGGCCGGCTTGGAGGCCGGCTTGGAGGCTGGCTTGGAGGCCGGCTTGGACTTTGACTCGGACTCGGAGGCCGGCTTGGACTTTGACTCGGACTCGGAGGCCGGCTTGGACTTTGACTCGGACTCGGAGGCCGGCTTGGACTTTGACTCGGACTCGGAGGCCGGCTTGGACTTTGACTCGGACTCGGAGGCCGGCTTGGACTTTGACTCGGACTCGGGCTTGGACCTTGACTCGGACTCGGAGGCCGGCTTGCACCTGGACTTGGACTCGGAGGCCGGCTTGCATCTAGACTTTGAGGTCGAGTCCGGCGTGGTGCCGTCGCGGGAGGTTGGCGTGGTGCCGGTACTGGGATTAGCCTTAGCCGTGGACTTGGCGTTGGAGGTTGACGTGGTGCTGGCACTGGTGCAGGTGGCTTGTCTGTTGAAGCGGGCGGAGCCAGCGGCAAGGCAGGCAGCAACCTCAATGGAAGGAGGTCCGCCTGTGCCACTGACACGCCATCAGCCTTGCCCCCCCCCCCCCCCCCCCCCCCTCAGGAAGCAGATTCCAGATGGAGTTGGTGGGGGGGGATTTGTGTGAGCTCGGAGGCAGTCGAGGGCATGGGAGGGTGGGCGCTTGGAAGCCTGGGAGCTGGCACCGCACGCGTCCCTCAGGCAGATTTACAGCAGGTGCCGGGGAGGAAAAGCCACATGGAAAGCACCTGGCAGTCGCTGCTGAGGGGAAAGTCCTGCACTCCTTTTGTGCACGACCCTGCGCGGCGCCTGGTCGCCGCTGGAGTCCTCTCCTCCTGGGTGGTGTGACGTCACCGCGCGGCGTGCAGCGCGCTGAGGGGAATGTCGGGGTGGCTTGAGACTGGGAGCGAAAGCGTTCCTCCGCGTCCGCTGTACTCGCCATGAATAGCTCCCAGGCCACCACTGCTTCGGCTGGGAGATCCTCTTCCGGCAGCTCAATGTCGTCCTCGCTGTCCCATGGACAAGAGTCTGCTCGGAGCTCCCGGAAGATCTCCGATTTTTCCTCATCGGAGAGGAACACCTGTTCTTGCTGGGGCTGGAGGAGTGCGAAGTGGCTTTTGGCTCGGTCCATTCTGTCACGCGTTCGGCGCACTTGTTGCGCGGAGTTGCCACTTCGTGGATGCACACACTACCAGTCAGCAGGATTGCAGGTAAGAATACGTTTTAATATAATAAAACAAAAGAACACTGGTGCAAAAAAGGGGAAAAACAAAGCGCGTGCCAATGCACGGAAAGTTAATGCTAAAAACGTAGCAGGAAACAGAAAACATTAAACGACGTGCCACACGCACGTGAAGCTAAGGTGGAACTTAGCACAAAATAATCGAGGGCACAAGGATACAAAACGTGACGTGTTGCGAAAAGCAAGTAATGGACCGAGGGCGAACTAAGGAACCAGGTGGGCTTGAATACACAAATAATTATTAGAAACAGGTGTGTGACAGGAGCCCGTGAGGAGGAACACAATACGTTGCCATGGTGACTAACACAAACAAGGAAGTGCTCAAACAAGGATCGGCAGAGTCCAGAAACAAAACATGAACAAAGACATAAAAAGGGCAAAACCATTAACGATCCGAGTCACGGATCGTGACACCCGCTTTATTTATCCTGTAGATTGCCTGAACTATTTCATAAACTATATCTAGTCTTGTTTCTGATGTTATGTTTTTTATGCTCATCAATTCACTGCTGGAGTCCAAGCACACGACTACTTTCCTTGCTTTGTTTTCCTCTATCCAGTTAACTGCCATATAAATTGCTACCAATTCCCCCGTAAAAACAGATAGTTTATCACTAATTCTTTTATTCAACACTATATTTCCTTGTGGGATAACTGCAGCAGCTCCTACTTTACTATTTATAGTTTTTGATGCATCTGTGAATATCATGATGTTATCAAAAAACATTTCCTCAATCCAATGTTCTATCTGGTAACTATTTAAATGTCTATTCTTCAGTAACTGCATGTTTACCTTTGGGTTGTCATACATCCACGGTGGTATTGCAGGAATTGGTACTGTAGGGCTCACTTTAATATTGTCAATTTGTGTTTTTTTACATATATCTCCTATTATCCACCCAAAACTATTCATTTTATTCTTCTCTTTTTCTTGGCAGTTTATTAGCACTTGACGGGTTGGATGTCCTTGCTTGGATCCTTTGAAGTTTGCCCAATAAACTGCTGAGAGTTGATCTCTCCTCATGTCCAAAGGTTTTTCATTCATTTCTACTTGTAATGCTGCCACTGGAGTAGATTTAGTAGTTCCACAACATAACCTTAACGCCTGCGACTGGATCCGGTCTATTTTCCCAAGTAGTGTTTTTGAAGCAGATTGATAAATAATGCATCCGTAGTCAATAACAGATGGAATTAAAGTGATATATATTGTTTTCAATGTCAACCTATCAGCCCCCCAATCTTTACCCCTCAAAGCCCTCATTATATTTAACACCTTTTTACTTTTCTCCACTATTTTGCTGATGTGGGTTGACCAGTTCATATTTTTATCAAACCATATTCTTAAATATTTAAATACTTGTACCTCGTCTATGTTTTCTCCATAGAGTTTTATTTGGAGCTTGTTTTGTACTTTCCTCTTCGTAAGATGTATGACTTTTGTCTTTCCAACAGAGAATCTTAAACCCCAAGCCGTCCCCCAGTCTTGAATATTATTTACCGCTTTTTGAATCTTCTTTTCTACATGATGTGTATTTCTACCTCTCTTCCACATCACTCCATCATCACAAACAATGCCACCTCCACTAACCCTTCCACTTCACTAAAAACTTCATTTATCATGATGGAAAATAGTACTGGACTTATTATACTCCCTTGTGGGGTCCCATTTTCCACTTTGTATTCTCTGCTATATTCATTCTCTATTTTTACTAATAATGTTCTACTTGTTAAAAAGTCTTTTATCCATCTGTACATTCTTCCTCTAATCCCAATCTTATTTAGTTTCATCAGCAACCCCTGTTTCCACAACATATCATACGCTTTCTCTATGTCAAAAAATACCGCAATTATACTTTCTTTATTTATTTGTCCTTTTCTAATTTCCTCTTCCAGCTGCACTGCTGGGTCATTTGTGCTTCTTGCTTTGCGAAAACCACTTTGGTAGTTGTTTATCATTTCTTTTGACTCTAAATAATATATTAATCTTTCATTAATCATTTTTTCCATTACTTTGCCCAAATTTGAGGTCAATGCTATCGGCCTATAATTTCCTGCCTCTTCCGGATCTTTCCCTGGCTTGCATATTGGAATTATTACAGCTGCTTTCCACTCAGATGCTCATTTTCCTTCTTCATATATCCTATTATATAATTTCAAGACCACTTCTTTGCCGATGCTACCTACATTTTTGATCATTTGATAACTCACCAGGTCTTTCCCTGGCGTCGTATTTTTAACTTTTTTTTTAAATTTTGGCTTCAGCCATGTTTCTTGAATACATATTATATGTGGTTTATTTTTCATATTATTAATATATCCCTGTAATTCCTGTCCGTTTGCTATCAAACTTCTGGCATTCCACTGAACAATTAACATGGCGTTGGATTGTGGTCACATGACTCGGTCTCGTCTACTCTCTGTAGCTCACCTTGCACCTGTTCCCAGGATAGTTCTTTTACATTTAAAAACTTTGCTGCTGCTTTGACAATTATTTTGATTTTCTCAGTCTTGTTTCTAGCCTGTTCTGTACAGTTTATTACGTAAGCCAGGAATACAACTAGTTTGTCCATGGAAATTCCTGTATTTGCTGCCTCTTGTTTTTTATTTCTTGAAATATTCTCCCTTCTGTCCTGTTCTGCCTTTTTTTTAATTTCTTATTTTAACTGCCTCTTCGTATGTAATATTTCTTTCAACTCTGATTTGCTGTACTTCTGTTGCCTGTTTTCTTCTGATGCAGCCCCCATACGCTGCTGTGTGATTCCCGCCACAATTACAACACTTGACCTGTTCATTTTCTCCACATTGTCCATATTCATGCTCCCCTCCACACCGTCCACATCTCATCTTAGCATGACACACACTACTATGTGCCCATAGCGTTGGCACTTGAAACAACGTACTGGGGGTGGCACGTAAGCTCTAAAGTAGAAGCTTAGATACCCAATCATGATTCTCTCTGGTAGGACCTCCTCTGCAAATTGCACTAGCACGGATTCGCTCTCAGTCTTTTCACCGTTCCTAAATGCCATCATTCTTTTCATCATAGTGACAGTTCCTCATTTTATTTCTCTTTTCAGATCATCTAAATGTTCTCCTCTTGGGATTCCTGTCACGACTCCTCTTGCCCCCTTTCGTTCTCCCACTTCGATTTTTTCCTTTATTATTTTGTTGCACAGTTTTTGTAATCGCATTGCTTTGTTCTTTTGCTCTCCATTTTTGCATTTAATCAACAGCCGTCCGTCCCTGAGCACCTTCGCTATCTCCACCTCTCCAATGTCCTTCTTTAATCCCTTAACCAGTGTCATCAAACTAATGTCATTCATATCTTGGTTTGATTTAAATGTATAAATGATCTTATATTCATCCATCATAACCCTTTTCCTCTTATCTACCTCTTCATGGTCTTCATGCACTCTTTTAGCACTCGACTTTCCTTCACTCCCTCCTCTCCCCTTCTTTCCTCTCTCCCCTCTAGTCCTATCCATTTCCATACTATCCTCATACATCCCGTCACTATCCCCTTCCATCTCCATCCAGTCACAAAACAGCTTATGCTCAACCGCCAAAACAGATTTAGACACTCTCGCCGCCGCCAAATTCACTCCAAATGTTTGGTAATTCCGCGTCTCTCCTTCCGGAAGCTTCCACCCGTCGTGCCGACTCTACCTCAAACCTTGTGTCGGTGTGCGTGCCGCCTTTAGAAAGTCACGTGACCAATCATGAGCTGTTTGGGTCACGTGACCGATACGCGAACTGTGTCGCACTGGCACCTGCGCGCCAAACTGTGTTTATAAGGAAGTGCATCTGTCAAGGAGATGCTGCTGCCAACAGAATCGCCGCACTTCTGTCCTTGTTTTTTTTTTGTCATTTCTCGTCGTCGGAGATCATTTCCGCCGTCTGGGAATATTTTGATCATATATCGGAAAAAAATGTATTTGTGTTAATTTTCTTGTCGTTTCATTAAGTCTCCACTGGAGACTCTCCGGTATTGTCCCGCCCACACAACCATCCTATTAATTACATTAAAACACAGTAATGATTAATTTCTCCGGTAGCTGAGTTGGTAGAGTGAAGGACCACAAATTTTCATATTGATTCCCATAGGGCGGTTGTTCGAGTCCAGCTCGCCCCCAGTTACTTTTTACCATGAATTGCTTAACGTGGACCCCGATTTAAACAAGTTGAAAAACTTATTGGGGTGTTACTATTTAGTGGTAAATGGTACGGAATATGTACTGAACTGTGCAATCTACTAATAAATAAAAGTTTCAATCAATCCATCAACAGTGCGTATTCAGAGCGCATGTTAAAAAAAAAATCCCACTCCACAAGTAGGTAGATAGATAGATAGATAGATAGATAGATAGATAGATAGATAGATAGATAGATAGACAGATAGATAGTACTTTATTGATTCCTTCAGGAGAGTTCCTTCAGGAAAATTAAAATTCCAGCAGCAGTGTACAGAGTTGAGATCAATTTAAATATAAGTAAAAAGTAAATAATGGGGGTTTAAATGGAAACAAAAAAGAGAAATATTATAATGAGAATAAAAACTAAAAAGCAACAATGGGAATAACAATATAACAGTAAAATAAGAATATAACAAGACAAAGTAGGCAGTAGTGAGCATGTTATGAAAACGTATTGCACTGTTATTGTTTTGCATCCCCTGTCATCCTAGTACCCCCCCCCCCCGCCCCAGCGAGGAGTTGTACAGTCTAATTGGCCTGTGGGACAAAGGAGTTCTTGAGTCTATTAGTCCTGCACTTGGGATGAAGCAGTCTAGAACTGAACAGGCTCCTCTGGCTGCTGATAACACTATGCAGAGGGTGACTGGCATCATCCAGGATGCTCACTAGTTTGTCCACAGTCCTCTTCTCTGCCACCCTCACCAGTGAGTCCAGTTTCATTCCGATTGTAGAACCGGCCCGCCTGATCAGTTTCTCAAGTCTGGAGCTGTCCTTCTTAGATGTACAACCCATCACTACTTATTAGCGTCCTGCTCACGTCTTTCTCAGTCCATGTGGCGTGGCGCAGTGGGAGAGTGGCCGTGCGCAACCCGAGGGTCACTGGTTCAAATCCCCACCTAGAACCAACCTCGTCATGTCCGTTGTGTCCTGAGCAAGACACTTCACCCTTGCTCCTGATGGTTGCTGGTTGGCGCCTTGCATGGCAGCTCCCTCCATCAGTGTGTGAATGTGTGTGTGAATGGGTAAATGTGGAAGTAGTGTCAAAGCGCTTTGAGTACCTTGAAGGTAGAAAAGCGCTATACAAGTACAACCCATTTATCATTTGTGTTTACACGACAGTTGGCACACTTGACGTTACAAAGCAGTACTGCTCTGTTCTGCTGCCTTCCTTTTTTTTTAAAATGTTTATTTATACATTTCAACAATTACAAACAGTAAGCCAAACAACAATATAAAACATTATGAAAACAGTACAAAACAGCGCTAGGGGGTTGTAAATTCAAAATAACAAAAATAGAATACAAACAAATATATATATACAATAAACGTTTGATGTTTCCCTCTTACACACATGGAAGAGGGATGTGTACCATGGTTATGAGTTGTTTTTTTATTTTATTTTTATTTATTTGTTTTTTTCCCTTGGCCTCAGTCTGCACCTTCTCTCCAGGGCCCAGGCAAAGACCGATTTTTTAAATTTTATTTTAATCTTCTATTTCCCCCCCCCCCCCCCCCTCCCCCCCATTGTTTACCTTTATCTCATCTTTTTTGTAAGGGGCGCTGGAAGCCGGCAGACCCGTCAGCGATCCTGTTCTGTCTCCCTGTAATGTTTGTCAAAACTTGAATGGGATTGTGCTGAAAATTTTAATTTTCCTGAAGGAACTCTCCTGACGGAATAAATAAAGTACTATCTAATCTAATCTAATCCAAACAAAGTGCAAAGCCATAGGTTCATTCAGATTCATTAAACAACTTAAATTTGGAACACAGCATCATTGTTTTCACAGCTTTTTTGTTGTTAGAGGTAGAGAGTGTTTTAATGTAAAGTTCCAGATCTTTTCTAAAGGCACAAAAGATTGGTCGGGTATTAAGAAACTTACATTTATGAATATAAAACTTAGCCAATAAAATAATGAGGTTGCAAAGGTAGAATTCCTTTTCAAATTTTTGTTCATAAAGTGTAAAACCAAAAATCACATCTTTAAAGCAAAGCACAAATTTGTCATAAATATTGTCCAGGATGAAGCGACAGATGCCTGCCATAGTGATGGAGTGTTTTCACAAGTATAAAACAAGTGGTTAACAGTCTCTGGGTGCATGTTACATAACATCAATGTCCTTCTTCTATTTAACCATTACAGTCTTTACAGGGTAATAACCAGGAATGATTTTAAATGATATCTCTTTGACTTTGTTGGGAAGTAAATACCTGTTAGGAAGGGACCACGTTTTGACCCAACAGATGTCATTTACAACATTATTCCAGAGGGAAATGACATAGGAGACAGACACACAATCATTTTGGAATAAGCTCCGGATTTTTCTGTTATTTTTTTGATCAAAGCAAAGTTTCCCCACAGGAGTGTCAAGTGGATCATTCACAATTTTTACAGCAGAAAGAGGAGGTGTGTAAGCCATGTACAACATAATAACACCTGTTGGAATGTACAACATAATAACACCTGTTGGGATGTACAACATAATAACACCTGTTGGAATGTACAACATAATAACACCTGTTGGAATGTACAACATAATAACACCTGTTGGAATGTACAACATAATAACACCTGTTGGAATGCACAACATAATAACACCTGTTGGAATGTACAACATAACACCTGTTGGGATGTACAACATAACAGGTGTTGAAATGTACAACATAATAACAGGTGTTGAAATGTACAACATAATAACAGGTGTTGGAATGTACAACATAATAACAGGTGTTGGAATGTACAACATAATAACAGGTGTTGGAATGTACAACATAATAACAGGTGTTGGAATGTACAACATAATAACACCTGTTGGAATGTACAACATAATAACAGGTGTTGGGATGTACAACATAATAACAGGTGTTGGAATGTACAACATAATAACAGGTGTTGGAATGTACAACATAATAACAGGTGTTGGAATGTACAACATAATAACAGGTGTTGGAATGTACAACATAATAACAGGTGTTGGAATGTACAACATAATAACAGGTGTTGGAATGTACAACATAATAACAGGTGTTGGAATGTACAACATAATAACAGGTGTTGGAATGTACAACATAATAACAGGTGTTGGAATGTACAACATAATAACAGGTGTTGGAATGTACAACATAATAACAGGTGTTGGAATGTACAACATAATAACAGGTGTTGGAATGTACAACATAATAACAGGTGTTGGAATGTACAACATAATAACAGGTGTTGGAATGTACAACATAATAACAGGTGTTGGAATGTACAACATAATAACAGGTGTTGGAATGTACAACATAATAACACCTGTTGGAATGTACAACATAATAACAGGTGTTGGGATGTACAACATAATAACAGGTGTTGGAATGTACAACATAATAACAGGTGTTGGAATGTACAACATAATAACAGGTGTTGGAATGTACAACATAATAACAGGTGTTGGAATGTACAACATAATAACAGGTGTTGGAATGTACAACATAATAACAGGTGTTGGAATGTACAACATAATAACAGGTGTTGGAATGTACAACATAATAACAGGTGTTGGAATGTACAACATAATAACAGGTGTTGGAATGTACAACATAATAACACCTGTTGGAATGTACAACATAATAACAGGTGTTGGGATGTACAACATAATAACAGGTGTTGGAATGTACAACATAATAACAGGTGTTGGAATGTACAACATAATAACAGGTGTTGGAATGTACAACATAATAACAGGTGTTGGAATGTACAACATAATAACAGGTGTTGGAATGTACAACATAATAACAGGTGTTGGAATGTACAACATAATAACACCTGTTGGAATGTACAACATAATAACAGGTGTTGGAATGTACAACATAATAACAGGTGTTGGAATGTACAACATAATAACAGGTGTTGGAATGTACAACATAATAACAGGTGTTGGAATGTACAACATAATAACAGGTGTTGGAATGTACAACATAATAACACCTGTTGGAATGTACAACATAATAACAGGTGTTGGAATGTACAACATAATAACAGGTGTTGGAATGTACAACATAATAACAGGTGTTGGAATGTACAACATAATAACAGGTGTTGGAATGTACAACATAATAACAGGTGTTGGAATGTACAACATAATAACAGGTGTTGGAATGTACAACATAATAACAGGTGTTGGAATGGCATCAAATACAATAGCAAATTGTTTGGGAGTCACAGGTATCTTAAAATGGTTGAGAAATTCTTGGTAATTAAAAAGTTGACCTTCCTTATTGAAAAGCTGACTCACTAAAATAATGTTATTGTTAAACCAATTGTTGAGGAAAAGAGATTTCCTTTTGTAACATATGTCTTTATTGTTCCAGATGAAATATTTGGTAGGTGAGAAGTGGTGCTTGTATAAAAGAGAGCATGCTAGAAGGGCTTGTTTGTGGAAGTTTGAGAGTGCAACAGGAATCCTGTCAATGTTAGAATTACACAATAGCAAAAATGTTAGGCCTCCAAGGTTAGAGAATACATGATGAGAAACAAAGTTCCAAATTGAGGTAGGGTCTTTCAGGTAGTGTCTTATCCAATTAATTTTAAAGGTGTTGTTTAGTGTAGTGAAGTCAAGAAAGTTTAGACCACCCTGATTGTAATTGTTCATTATAACTGATTTATTTATATAATGAATTTTGTTTTTCCAAATAAAGTCAAACAGTATTTTGTCAATAGTTTTACATATTTTTGGGTAATAAAGCGTAATCTTACCGGCTGTCCGTTCAGCTTTTGCTTTTGTCACAACTGTGGGTTATCGTCAAGGATAGCAAACCTTCTCCCACTCTGTGCTGCGGTGGCGTCTTCTGACTTATGCTCTCCTTGATTAGACGCAGCTCTCTAATTATCGGGCTCGCGCACCAGCAGGTGAGACGGGAGCGCGCGGCGCTCTACCTGCGCGTGAACGTGAATAGATGGGGTGATCATATAAACAGACTGGCTGAACTATATTTTACCTGGGGTTGCCAAGGTGAATAGGGGGTTCGGATGTGCTTTACCAAAAAATATTATTTTATTTTATTTTTTTATTTTTTTAATGGGGTTTGGTTGGTTGCCAGGTCGCTGAGGTTACGAGCACGCGCATCAGCTGACGAGACAGCTATTTGCCGCTAAAGTCACTTTTTAGACTTAAGAGTTCATCTTTCATGTTATCAGTTTGAGAACTTTTTTTCCCTCTCTTTCGATTTTTCCTTTCTTTTATTGTAACTGGATCTGTGCACTCTTATTTTATTTTAATATTTTCTACCGCTTGTCCCTTTGGGGTCAATTATATCCGTTATATCGGAATAATTCCCGCCAATAGAGTGATGTTTGTGTACATTAAATTATTCTGATGTACATCGCATCTCATAACTGATACTACTCATTGCTTCCTGGATTAATTATTGTTATTTTATTATTCAAAAGTGAAACCAACGATTCCGGAAACGCTGAAGTAAAAAGTTTGATGTATGTTGCTGTTAAAGTGAGACAACTTGAACAAGTTTGACTCGTTAAAAGTCTGAGCAACAAATGAAGATGCAAACTATTCACTGATTGATGTTGTTGAAAAGAGAAGAGCCTCAATAGAAATGAAAATAAATAAATGAGAGTATTTTGGATGAAATGAGCAAGTAGGAATGAGGTGTAGGGAACAACAATAAAAACACGTGGAAGGGTAAATTTAAATAATTCAGGCAGTAATATCGCTACAATTTCTAGCACTTTCACTCTTGTCATTGCAATAAATGTCGCACGGGGGCGTCACTGAACCCCATCATTAAAGCTTTGTTTGATATACTTTGAATTTATTTTAAAAAAAATAAGACACTCTTTTATATCACATTGTTATTCAAATAAATATTACAGGAAAGAAAAGCATGGTAACAGTAACGGCAGGCAATATTTTGCCTCTTCGTCCCCTCGGCTGTGACGTCATTCCCAGCTTCCGGCGTGAACGGAAGGCAGCGGAAGTGTGCCAACTGTCGTGAAAGCACATCGACGCAGAAAGCCGCAAGTAGGACTAATAAGTCACTCTTATTATTTGTTCTCCAGTTTGAAATATTTACGGCCTATAAAATACATCGTTGATTCTTTAGTTAAGGATAAAGTGGTCTGGATGCGCTAGAAGCACTGTGCCGCTTCTCGTGCTATCTTTGCTTGTTAGTTAGCTTAGCTCGCTAGTTAGCTTAGCTTGTTAGCTGCTAACAGAAGACACAGAAGTTATCAACACATCGCTAAGTAGAGATCAAGTGTGAGAGTAAAGTGTTGTGATTGTGTGAAAATGTGCGAAAGAAGGATAGCAAAGTATGAGGAGGAACTTTGTCCAACAAAAGAGGAGGACGAGCGACAACATCAACTACTGGACGTTTATTATAAGAAACATCATCAAGTTGTGTTACACAGAACAGGTTTGTTTACTTTTTACTCTCACATCTTTACTAACTTTATATTTGATGAATAACACTATGCTTAATATATTGTGTATAAGAAGTTGTGTTGTCTTGTGAGGATGATGCATTCCGTCTGCTACTTGTAACGTGGTCTTGCAACCACGTGGTTGTCTGTGTTCTGTGGAATGTAACTACTAAAGATGAGTTACACATCCCAGTCCATTTGTACTACAAACTTTCAGTGGTGGAACAAGTCAGAGTTGGGCCGGGGGCATGACACAAATAATAAAGCTAATTCTACCATCATTTTACAACATACACATGCCAGAAAGGCATGTGTATCTTTAACCAGGTTTTAAAACGTTTCAAAACCATTTCTGCTGAAATTTGCATTTTCCCGACATGCATTTATTTTCCCACTTTCACCACAGCATCAACCCGTTCACAGGATGTAGAAAACATATCAAAGGGGATCTGTTTTTTTCTTTTAACTGTGCCTATTGTTCACAAACCTTATGTTAGACATTAACATGTTTTGTTTTTTATTTTTTATGAATTCTAAGTTCTAAAGAAACGTCAGCAAAATCTTAACTATCCTAGATTTATCAATGGAGTCAATGGGATCACCTCTATTCCGCTCACTAAGCCCCCTAAATAAGAATTAGTTGATCAATGTAATATACCAAGAAGTCATTTTTTAATCGCTATCTCTAAAACATCCTGTAAAAATGCATATCCTTTGGAAATATGCCTTACAATAGCCACAAACTGGAGGATACATTTTTAATTAGGATACGATTTGAATAAATAATGTAAAGGTTGAATGGAAATTTCCAGGGTGTATCCCCTCTTCTGCCCACCTGTAAGTCCAAAAGGGAAAACAAAAGGGAAAAGCGGTAGAAAATGGATGGATGGATAGGAAAAAAGCACATCATCGACATGCCTCAAATGTTTCCTTTTTAAAGGGGAACCTTATCAGCAGACCCATGTAAGCGTCAATATATACTTTGATGTTGCAGAAAAAAGACCGTATATTTTTTTAACCGATTTCCGAACTCTAAATGGGTACATTTTGGCGAGTTAAACGCCTTTCAGTTTATCGCTTCAGGAGCGATGACGTCAGAATGTGACGTCACCTAGGTAATGAAGCCGCCATTTTCATTTTCTCAAACACATTACAAACACAGCGTCTCCGCTCTGTTATTTTCCGTTTTTTCATGCCTTGTCTGTGTGTTGTCGGAGGGTGTAACAACACTAACAGGGAGGGATTCAAGTTGCACCACTGGCCCAAAGATGCGAAAGTGGCAAGAAATCGGCCGCCAGACCCCCATTGAATGTGCCGCAGTGTCTGCACATTTTACCGGCGATGCTAAGGCAGACATGGCACAGAGATGTATGGATAACCTGCAGATGCATTTGCAACGATGAAGTCAACGAAATCACAAAGGTGAGTTTTGTTGATGTTGTTGACTTATGTGCTAATCAGACTTATTTGGTCGCATCGTGACTGCCAGCTAATCGATGTTAACATGCTATTTAAGCTAGCTGTATGTACAATTGAAACTATTTTTAAATCCAGCGTTTCCCTCCACCCACATTTAATGCCAAACAAACACTTACCAATCGACGGGTTTAAGTTGATCCAGTTTCACAAGATGCGAAACTTCCGATCGTTGGTCTGCACATTTTACCGGCGGCGCTAAGGCAAACATGGCCGAATAGCGTCAATAGTTATTCGCTCAATAGCTTCAGTTTGTTATTCAATTTAGTTTTCGCTATCTGCCTCCATACTCTATCCGTTTCAATACATGTGTAATCCGTGGAATCGCTTAAACCGTTGAAATCCGAGTCTGAATCCGAGCTAATGTCGCTATATCTTGCTGTGGTAACCGCCATGTTGTTTGTATTGGCAGCACTGGATGACGTCACAGGAAAATGGACAGTGGCTTCGAAGATAGCTAAAATAAGGCACTTTAAAGCTTTTTTTAAGGATATTCCGGGACGGGTAACATTTTGGAAAAAAAAACTTCAAAGAATAAAACAAGCCACTGGGGACTGATTTTTATTGGTTTTAAGCCTTTTGAAATTGTGATAATGTTCCCCTTTAAGGTCAAGACAAGTGTTGCCTTAAAGGAGGGCTCATATTTTAGGGCACCAAGGCAAGTTAGAAGGGCACCAGGGCAAATGTTATTTTCTTTCCAGTTTCTTGATTAAATGCAGAGTCGCTCACATTTATTTGTGCAATAAATCTTTGAACAATTTTGACCCGTACTTTGGGTCAAAGCATAATAATTGTGTAAATGCATCAATAAGTACATTATGCTTGTGTAAGGTGCTTTTTTTTTTAAAACCTTTATTTTGTTAACGCAGTCAGACCTATTATTCTGAAGGGGGAAGTGTGTTGCTGTTCTCAGCTTGATGTGTAGATGCGAAAGTTGCGACTGCAGTCCGGTTTGTACATTATTCCAACATTGATGATGTCGTTCACAACAACACAAGCAGATGAGATGTGTTGCAGGTGTATGGATTTTCCTTGCCAGTTTTAGCTTCGTAGCTTAGTCGCTATTCCAAATGACCGCCTAAAGGACGGGACAATTGTGTGTTTAAAGGATGAATGAGTGGTCCAGAACACATTTTCCATCCATCCATCTTCTTCTGCTTATCCGAGGTCGGGTCGTGGGGTCAGCAGCCTAAGCAGAGAAACCCAGACTTCCCTCTCCCCAGCCACTTCGTCCAGTTCCTCCCGGGGGATCTCGAGGCATTCCCAGGCCAGCCGGAAGACATAGTCTTCACTATGTGTCCTGGGTCTTCCCCGTGGCCCGAACCAACTCATCTGGCTCCTCTCCATGTGGAGGAGCAGCAGCTTTACTTTGAGTTCCTCCCGGATGACAGAGCTTCTCACCCTATCTCTAAGGGAGAGCCCCGCCACCCGGCGGAAGAAGCTCATTTCGGCAGCTTGTACCCGTGATCTTGTCCTTCGGTCATAACCCAAAGCTCATGACCATAGGTGAGGATGGGAACGTAGATTGAACAATAAATTGAGAGCTTTGCCTTCCGGCTCAGCTCCTTCTTCATCAAAACGGATCGATAAAGTGTCCGCATTACTGAAGACGCCGCACCGATCCGCCTGTTGATCTCACGATCCACTCTTCCCTCACTCGTGAACAAAACTCAGAGGTACTTGAACTCCTCCACTTGAAGCAAGATCTCCTCCCCAAGCCGGATATTGGCAATCCACCCATTTCCGGGTGAGAACCATGGACTCGGACTTGGAGGTGCTGATTTCCATCCCAGTCGCTTCACACTCTACTGAAACTGATCCAGTGAGAGCTGAATATATTGGCCAGATGAACCCACCAGGACCACATTATCTGCAAAAAGCAGAGACTTAATCCTGCAGCCACCAAACCACATCCCCTCAACGCCCTGACTGCGCATAAAAATTCTATCCATAAAAGTTACGAACAGAATCGGTAACAAAGTGCAGCCTTGACGGAGTCCAAGCCTCACTGGAAAGGTGTCTGACTTACTGCCGGCGATGCGGACCAAGCTCTGACACTGATCATACAAGGAGCGGACCGCCACAATAAGACTCTCTGTGCCTTGTCCGAGTCCACAAAGCACATGTAGACTGGTTGGGCAAACTCCCATGTACCCTCAAGGACTCTGCTGAGAGTATAGCTGGTCCACAGTTCCACGACCGGGACGAAAACCACACTGTTCCTCCTGAATCCGAGGTTCGGCTATTTGTCGTAGCCTCCTCTCCAGTACACCGGAATAGACCTTACCGGCAAGGCATTTTTTTCTCTAACAAATGTTGCTTCTTCTAAGAATGACAACATTTCTCTTATATTTGTGTCAATTTCCCTAATATTGTGCAGTGAACAGTAGATTTTGTTTTATTAGCCAATTCTGTGACTCCGTAAGTCATTGTTGAAATAATATGCTTTATTTTTTTTGTTGAGTTCAGTGATTATTGACTACATTATTACTTTGGGAAGGTGAGAGAAGAAGAGTTGTGGTCTTGTGAGAATTGTCTGGTTTGTCCATCCTAGGCCACCGTAGGTCACGTGTGGTGCATCACCAGACCTGCTAATGTTAGCCAAGTTAGCTGCTCATATGTGTTGGAGTGGAGACGGCTGAGGGGAGTCGTGTATGAAACAAGCTCAGCTTCCTCATGAACATGACATGATGATGTCACATAAGGACTACACGCCTACACTCACAAAAGAATGGCAACGTTTGGGCCCCCAGACCCGCTTTATTTGTGCCATATTGAGGCAGCGCTTTTTTACGCTTTCAGACCAAACGAACAAAAGAAGGCCTTTTGTATGCAGTTTGAGAGCCGCAGCCGGAGAAAATAAACACACAGTGTATCCATGACTGCAAAGTTCATTGACCGTTTGTGTGATTGATTGACTAATGTTTTAATACCTCTGGACATTGACTTGAAATATTTCTGTCAATCACACAAACATGCTTGTGGGGAAGTTTTCTGTGTCTACGTACCTTCCACACATGCGTACACCCACCTGAGTAACATTTGTCCAAGTTGCACCATCCCCACATTTTTCAACCTATTCAAACCATTCCAACATCAACACATTCCACTCATCCTGGACATTCAAACTAACACTTTCTCAAGTTCCAAACGAAATTTCAATTTTCCTTTAAATTCAAACTCTTCACCATTTAAACCAGGGGTCTGAAACTCAATGTACATGGGGGCCACTGGATGCAGAAACTGGGTGAGGCTGGGCCGCAAGAAAAGATTTCTTAAAAAATGTAACATGCGCTTTTTAATGAATTCACTTTCTATGAATGGCTTTCCCGCCCTAGCAACATACTTGCCAATCCTCACCATTTTTCCGGGAGACTCCTGAATTTCAGTGCACCTCCCGACAATCTACCGGTGCAACCATTCTCCCCAATTTTTACCAATTTTCACCCGGCCGACATTATTAAGGGCTGCCGTGACTGCACTGCCTTTAACGTCCTCTACAACATTGGTTCTCAACATTTTTTCAGTGATGTACCCCCTGTGAACATGTTTCTAATTCAAGTACCCCCTAATCAGAGCCATGCATTTTTGGTTGAAAAAAAAGAGATAAAGAAGTAAAATACAGCACTATGTCATCAGTGTCTGATTTATTCAATTGTATAACAGTGCAAAATATTGCTCATTTGTAGTGGTCTTTCTTGAAATATTTGGAAAAAAAGATATAAACATAAATAAAAAAACTTGTTGAAAAGTAAACAAGTGATTTAATTATAAATCAAGATTTCTACACATAGAAGTAATCATCAACTTAAAGTGTCCTCTTTGGGGATTGTAATAGAGATCCATCTGGATTCATCAACTTACTTCTAAATATTTCTTCACAAAAAAAAACAAAAAAACTTTAACATCAATATTTATGGAACATGTCCACAAAAAGTCTAGCTGTCAACACTGAATGTTGGATTTTTTAAATTATTTTTTCAGTTTATAAACTTACATTCATATTTCATTGAAGTATTATTCAACAAACATATTTATAAAGGATTTATGAATTGCTGTTTTTTTTTAGAATGTTTTTAATAAATCTCACTTGTCCCTTGGCATACCTTCAAGTACCTTTCAGGGGTTTGCGCACCCCCTAAAAGAGGACTACTGCTCCACTACATGTCATCGCGCACGCTTTTATATCACACAACCAACATGCCGGCTCCACAACATGTTGTATGAATCTTGTGCAGAACAACGTACGTGGCTGCAAGACGTACTTGTTCAACAGCCATACAGGTCACACTGAGGGTGGCTGTATAAACAACTTTAACACTGTTACAAATATGCGCGACACTGTGAACCGACACCAAACAAGAATGACAAACACATTTTGGGAAAATTTCCGCACACTAACACAAATGCAGCCCTTACTCTCCCGGGCTACAATATACAACACCTCAACCGACGCAAGTAGGGAGGGTAGGGGGTTGGTGGTAGCGGTGGTGTGTATATTGTAGCCCGGAAGAGTTGGGTCTGCATGGGATTCTGGGTAATTGTTCTGTTGTGTTTATGTTGTGTTATGATGCAGATGTTCTCCCGAAATGTGTTTGTCATTCTTGTTTGGTGTGGGTTCACAATCTGGCACATATTTGTAACAGTCTTAAAGTTTTTCTTACGGCCACCCTTAGTGTGACGTGTGTAGCTGTTGATCAAATATATCTTGCAATAACACACATAGATATTTCATGGCCAGATGCAACATACAACTAGGCTTGCACGCTGTCAGTTCATGATGTAGGGGGCGCTAAAGGCAGCACCCTTATGGCACTCCCTGAATATTTTTGATCTGGTACAAATCTACAGGGGCTTTGAGAAAATTGATGCCCTGAAATTCAGGGGTCTCCCGGGAAAATTTGGGATGTTGGCAAGTATGACTCTGTCAAACGCCATTCATATTAAACTCGCGGGCCGCACCAACATTAAATTGTCATATCAAAGTGCGGGCCGCATAATAACGTCTCACGGGCCGCATGTTTGAGACCCCTGATTTAAACCATTTTAACATTCAAACTATTCTTACATTCACACTACATTCTGTCAGCAATTCAGTTCAATATCAGCATTGGAGCATTCACACGCAATTCCTTGAAAAATTGCCTCATCTACTTATTATTATTATTGTTATTATTATTATTAAATGTAGCTTACCATATTGCTGAAAAATGTAACTTTCCCTTGGAGATTAATAAAGTACAGTATTTCCTTGAATTGCCCCGCCGGGGCGCTAATTAATTTAAAACCTCTTCTCACTCCGGCATTTACCAAAGGGATGTGGTAAAGGCAAGCATGCGGTAATTATTATAAAACCTCTTCTCACTCCAGCACTTACCAAAGACATGCGGTAAAATTAGTCCTGCGCTTAAAAATTTGAGTGTGATGTAAGGATACCATCATGAAAAGCACATTTAATTTAAAAAAACACGTTATTATGGTCTTACCTTTACTTATAAATGAAGTCCATGCACAGCTCCTTCTGATCAAAAGCATCGATAACTTGTTTATAGAAGTCTTCCTTATCTTTCTTCAGGTTCAAAGTCTCTCTGTCTCGATGGAGATCTTCCTTTATCACCTCCTGCTTCGATTGAAAGTCCAGTTTTGAAAATTGTTTTATTTTAGATATATGTAATCCTCCATGTTAAAAGTGCAAGCAAGAGAAAAAAATAAACACACGCTGCTCACTCTTGCTGCTTGTTGTCACTTCTTCTTCAGCCGAGTAGTCGCAAGAAGGATCACTAGCGCCCTCTACCACCAAGAGGCGGGAGTCATTTAATGACTCATATTTGACACACGCAGCTACGGTATATTAATAAAACATAGCTGCTTACTGTTCTTTTTAGCATCTTCAACAGCTTGGACCTTAAATCCTACTGAATAGCGCTTAATCTTTTTCCCTTGATGCGATTTCAAATTATTGAAATCAGTGTCCTCCATTTTGAAAATGATGACAGGTGAAGTGTCACTCGTGACGTGACGAGTTTGACCCGGCGGAAATTCTAGGCATATGCTAATTATTTAGCGAAACGAGTTTGACTCGGGGTTCATCCTGAGCCGGCGGTAATGCTAAGCACGCGCTAATTAGTTTGCGAAACGAGTTAGACCCAGCAGTAATTCTAGGCAGGCGCATACTATATACCCGGCGGCAATTCAAGGAAATACGGTATGTCTGATTCTGATTTTGATTGAATGTGTGGACTGCATGAATGATGCCTTTTCAATTCTCACTCTAACCCAATTTGAGTGTCTAGAAACGCACTAAATTAATATAATCCATTATTACTATCATTCATAAGGTAAACAAGTTATCTTTTGAAGGTGTAGTCAGTAATCTGATTACTTCTTCCCAGTTTAACTGTGGTGACACTATCTAAATGAAAGCAAAACAGATGTCATCTTTCTTGGCCAAGATGTTGACTGTGCTCATGCTTCTTTTATAACAGACATGTCTCTAAAGATGAATGTGAAAATGACTAATTATTGTCCACCAGCAGGGGGAGCTCATCACTAGTACTACTGTGTGGAGGCTGGCATGTGGTACATTATTTCCTGTGTGTGTATGACTTATTCAGAGGGAGAACAGCACACTTTCACGTATGGCGTCTACCATTAAGGATTGCAGGAATGACTTTTAGGAAGTTTTTATATGAATAAGATGGATTGGATGTTGGCCTGGGAAGACATTCCCCTGAAAGTCTTCTTCATGTGTCAGCTGGAAGTACCCTGATTGCTGTGAGGGGAAACTGATGAGATTGTGAGATCATATGTTGGTGCAGGACATTGTCTCATGTGACTGAGCAAAGCTGGACTTTTCTGAAGAATGTTTGTTTTCTCCTGTCCCGCAGACCTCGATGAAGAACATCTTCCTCGTGAGCAGGAGGTGGAACCACAGTACCCCCACATACACAAGGAAGAAGGGGTACCACATTCCCAACACATCAAAGAGGGAGGAGAGGAGCCACAGCCCCCCCACATTAAAGAGGAAGACGAGAAGCCACAGACCCATAATGTTAAACTGACCCTTCACATTAAAGGGCAAGCGGAGGACCCACTGAACTTACACATCAAAAAGGAAGAGGAGGACTCACTGACCCCCAACTTTAAAGAGGAAGAGGAGGACCAAGAGCCGCCGCAGATTAAAGAGGAAGAGGAGGAAAAGGGCATCAGTCAGCCTAAATGGTTGGAGGAGTTCCCAGTGACTGGTGTCCCTGTGAAGAGTGAAGATGATGAGGTGAAAGGTGAAAGTGAGGAGAGGGGAGGGGGGGAGCCTCCAAGCAGCAGCTCAACACAACACATGACAACAGAAGCTGATGGAGACCACTGTGGAGGATCACAAGCAGACAAGCTCTTAGCTCCACTATCAGATAGTGAGGACACAACGTCACACTCTCCTGACACTGATGATGAAGACTCTAAAGATGATAAGACATGTCACACTGACAACACTCACTTCGCATCTTCTCACTCTCACAAAACCTTTAAATACCATAGTTCTCTGAAATTACACATAAGATCACACACTGGAGAAAAACCTTTTTCTTGTTCACTCTGTAGTAAAGGTTTTACACAACGTCAGAATTTGAAAGTACACATGAGAACACACACTGGTGAAAAAACTTTTTCCTGTACAATCTGTAGTGAAGGTTTTGTAGAAAGTCGCAATTTGAAAAAACACATGAGGACACACACTGGAGAAAGACCTTTTGTTTGTTCAACCTGTGGTAAAGGTTTGGCAGACAGTAACAATTTGAAAAGACACATGAGAACACACACTGGTGAAAAGCCTTTTTCCTGTTCAACCTGTGGTAAAGGTTTTACACAAAGTCAACATTTGAAAAGACACATGAGGACACACACCGGTGAAAAACCTTTTTCTTGTTCAATCTGTGGTAAAGGATTTACACAAAGTAGTAGTTTGAAAACACACATGAGAACACACACTGGTGAAAAATTGCATTCCTGTTGAATCTGCAACAGAAGCTTTTGTTGACGATCAAAGCTTGTAGCACACATGAGAAGACACCCAGGAGAGAAAGTGTTGAGTTGCAGTGTGTGTGGTGAAAGATTGTCTTCTAAGTACCAGTGTAAGAAACACAAGTGTGCTGGTGAGAACAGCAGCAGCAAATGAAACTGCAGGATTTGAAATAAACTGTCCAGACTTTCATTTTGACTTTCTAACAACATCAGCACATATAACATGTGTGACATTGTTGTTTGTCTAACAATCTGTTTAATACATGTCTACATTTATAGATTAGATATTTTATATTACTGCTTTTTTCAGTCAAGTAAATGCATTAATATGCAACATTGTGTACTTATATTAAAAAATGGACAGAACAATTTGAGTAAAAAGGTGAGAGTAAACAATAAAAGACATATTTTACATGCAATAAACATTTTGTGCACACACACACATATATATATATATATATATATATATATATATATATATATATATACAGTGAAGATAAGTATTTGAACACCCTGCTATTTTGCTAGTTCTCCCACTTAGAAATCATTGAGGGGTCTGAAAATTTCACAGTAGGTGCATGTCCACTGTATGACAGATAACCTAAAAAGAAAATTCCAGAAATCAAAACCTATGATTTTTGAACAATTTATTCGTGTGATAAAGCTGAAAATAAGTATTTGAACACCAACATTAATATTTGGTAGAGTAGCCTTTGTTTGCAATTACAGAGGTCAAACATTTCCTGTAGTTCTTCAGCAGGTTTGTACAGACTGCAGGAGGGATTTTGGCCCACTCCTCCACTCAGGTCTTCTCTAGATCAGTCAGGTTTCTGGGTTGTCGCTGAGTAACACAGACTTTCAGCTCCCTCCAAAGATTTTTAATTGGATTTAGGTCTGGAGACTGGCTAGGACACCCCGGAACCTTGATATGGTTCTTAATGAGCCACTTCTTTGTTTTCCTGGCTGTGTGCTTTGGGTCATTGTCATGTTGGAAGATCCAGCCACGACTCATCTTCAATGATCTGACTGAGGGAAGGAGATTTTTGGCCAAAATCTCACAATACATGGCTGCAGTCATCCTCTCCTTAATACAGTACAGTCGTCCTGTTCCATGAGCAGAAAAACACCCCCAAAGCATGATGCTACCACCCCCATGCTTCACAGTAGGGATGGTGATCTTGGGATGGTACGCATCATTCTTCTTCCTCCAAACACACATAGTGGAATTATGACCAAAAAGGTCAATTTGGGTCTCATCTGTCCACAAAACTTTCTCCCATTAATCCTCTGGATGATCCAAATGGTCATCGGCAAACTTAAGACGGGCCTTAACATGTTCTGGTTTAAGCAGGGAACCTTCCGTGCCATGCATGATTTCAAACCATGACGTCTTAGTGTATTACCAACAGTCACCATGGAAACAGTGGTCCCAGCTCATTTCAGGTCATTGACCAAGTCCTGCCGTGTAGTCCTGGGCTGATTCCTCACCTTTCTTAGCATCATTGAGACCCCACCAGGTGATATCTTGCACGGGGCTCCACTCTGATTGAGATTGAGCGTCATGTTTAGCTTCTTCCATTTTCTAATGATTGCTCCAACAGTGGACCTTTTATCACCAAGCTGCTTGGCAATTTCTCCAGAGCCCTTTCCATCTTTGTGGAGTTGTGCACTATTGTGTCTGGTGTCTTTGGACAGCTCTTTGCTCTTAGCCATGCTGAATGTGTGGGTCTTTCTGATCGTATGGGGTGGACAGGTGTCTTTATGCAGCTAACGACATCACACAGGTGCATCTGATTCAGGATAATACAGTGGAGTGGAGGAGGACTTTTAAAGGCGGACTAACATGTCTTTGAGGGTCAGAATTTTAGCTGATAGACAGGTGTTCAAATACTTATTTTCAGCTGTAATACACAAATAAATTGTTAAAAAATCATAGATTGTGATTTCTGGATTTTTCTTTTTAGGTTATCTGTCATACAGTGGACATGCAACTACCATGAACATTTTAGACCCCTCAATGATTTCTAAGTGGAGGAACTTGCAAAATAGCAGGGTGTTCAAATACTTATTTTCTTGACTGTATGTTCTGGTTCACATCTGAAACATCTTCTGGACCACTTCAGGAAGCATATTATTATTTACTTTATACATCATTTGAACAGTTGTCTTTTATTCACTTTTAAAATGTGTGATTTTGTGAATCATTTGATGGGTCTCTATAATGTATTTTGTTAATTATCGTTATTACTCTGAATCATGATGGTTGTGTTGTGATTATTTTATATGTATGTCCCCAGGCCTTTATGCAGTATAAAAGTGAGAGAAAACAGCATATGTTTTTTTGTGGAAAGATGGCTTTGTTTTAAAAATCTTACATTTGTGGATACATCAAATAAATCCAGTATTGTGTTTAAAAATGTGTTTTTTGTTTTTTCTCTTTTTTAACATCCCCAAAACAACATCAATATCAGTCAAAGTTTGGAGTGTCAGGCAAAAGCCAATATTGTACATCATCCCACAGAGATTTACTTTGCATACATTCTTAAAATGAACTGTTTATTGTGTTTCCCTATCACAGAACGAACAAGTGTTGTATCCAATTGCAAAACAACATCTTAAAAATTAAATGAAGTTATGAGTATTGTTTTGTTCCAGAGAAAATACAGTAAAGAATTCATAGTAAATAGTTGAAAAAATGACATACTGTAATTCAAATATTTTGAATGAAAGCCTTCTTAATTTTTGTAATTATTTTTATTTGCAGGTCGTACTTAATGAAATCTTCAAATAATAAAACACTTTTATCAGTCAATAAGTGCATCAGTGACCAAATGCCTTTTTCAAACCATTGCTGTACAAAGATGGATTTGTTTCTCATTTTAGTATAAGAACAATTCCATAGTGGAGTATTGTGTGTGATGAAGTTGTGTTTGTAAATTAGTTTCCAGTACAACAACACTTGCTGGTAGGGATGGGTACTGTTCACTTCTAATTCCATGTTTTATGTGTTATATATGTCAATATATTGTGTGTTTGTATTTTGCCAACATGGTAGAATCACATGATAGGCAGGTTGTATCATGTTTTTCTGTTACCTTGAGGAAATGGCATAAAGAGGAAGATGACAATATAATGTCACTTGGACAATGATGTACAGAACAGAGGAGATTTAGTTCATTTTTATTTTTGCTTTTAGGTGATTCTTTTTTTAATTATTATTTCACAAAACCTCTCCATTATCCAGCGATGGATTTCTGGTAGCTGCTTAAAAAGAGATGGAAGGAGATAGTGAGCTGATGTATGAGGAAGGTATGGACATGGATAGGACTAGAGGGGAGAGAGGAAAGAAGGGGAGAGGAGGTCATGAAGGAAAGTAGAGCGCTAAGAGAGTAGAAAGGAGGAAACAGATTATGTAGATAATTGCAAGATTATATATACATTGAAGTCAGATCAAGACATGAAAGATATTAATTTGATGACACTGGTTAAGAGATGAAAGAAAGACATTGGAGAGGTGGAGATGGCCAAAGTGCTAAAGGACGGAAGTCGTTTGATTAAATGTAAAAATGGAGAGTAAAAGTACAAAGCAATGCGATTGCAAAAGCTGTGCAATAAGATACTAAAGGAAATAATGGAAGTGGGAGAATGAAAGGGGGCCAGAGGAGTGGTGACAGGAATCCCAAGAGGAGAACATTTAGAAGATTTGAAAAGAGAAATGAAAGGGGGAACTGTCACAATGATGAAGAGATTAATGGCATTTAGAAACGGAGAAAAGACGGAGAGTGAATCTGTGCTAGTGCAGTTTGTCCAGGAAGTCCTCCCGGAAAGAATCATGGTAGGGTTTTTAAGCTTTTAGGTTAGAACTTACGTGCCACCCCCAGTACGTTGTTTCAAGTGCCAACACTCTGGGCACATAGTAGTGTGTGTCATGCTAAGATGAGATGTGGACGGTGTGGAGGGGAGCATGAATATGGACAATGTGGAAGTCATGAACAGATGAAGTGTTGTAACTGTGGGGGAATCACACAGCAGCTTATGTGGGCTGTGTCATTAGGAAACTGAAGTACAGCAAATGAGAGGAGCGTATGTAATAAACTGTACAGGATATATGAAGAGGAAAATGAGCAGCTGAGTGGAAAGAAGCTGTAATAATTCCAATATGCAAACCAGGAAAAGACCCGAAAGTGGCAGGTAATTATAGGCCGATAGCTTGTATAAAATAAAATATTATAGAGTAGGGTTCAATCTCGGTCCACACTCCATATCAGAAGGTGGCACTCTTAAAGCAGAAAAGAAGAAGAAGCAGAGCAGTACTGCCTTTTAACGTCAAGTGTGCTAACTGTCGTGAAAGCACATCGACACAGAAAGACGTGAGCAGGACGCTAATAAGTCAGTCTTATTATTTGTTCTCCCGTTTGAAATATTTATGGCCTATAAAATACATATTTGATTCTTTAGTAGAGGATAAAGTCGTCTGGATGCGCTAGAAGCACTGTGCCGCTTCTCGTGCTATCTTTGCTTGTTAGTTAGCTTAGCTCGCTAGTTAGCTTAGCTTGTTAGCTGCTAACAGAAGACACAGAAGTTATCAACACATCGCTAAGTAGAGATCAAGTGTGAGAGTAAAGTGTTGTGATTGTGTGAAAATGTCTACATTACAAATGTTGAGAGCGTTGGTGGATCAGCGACTAACTGCTGCCGTTGAAGAAATATTTGTAGTGTTAGAAAGAACGATAGCAGAATACCAGGCGGCACTTTCTAGAACAAAAGAGGAGAACAATCAACTACTGGACGCTGTTTTCACGAAACATCAAGTTGTGTTACACAAAACAGGTTTGTTGACTTATTGCTTTCAAATGTTTACTCATTTGATATTTGACTGATAAGAAGAAAATGATATTTGGAATATTTAATAGATGGCGGAGTAGAGCAAGTTGAAAACTGAAGCTCCCCTGTGCATGCTCTAAAAAAACTCTAAGCTACTTGGATTTCTGCCATAACTTTTTTTTTTTCTTTTATGAACACCACTTTCCTCATTTTTCGCACACATGCTACAAATTTCAATGAAAAAGGCAACAATGGAATCAGGATCGTCCTCGTCTCAAACATCCGTCGTCACTGAGGCCTACCTTGAGACTCTACTCAGGAAATGTTTCAATGAGGCTGAGGTTAGATCCCAAAAGCGATTCCAGCGATTGGAGGATCAACTTGGGTCAATTCAAGATACTTTATCCAAGCACGCTGCCGACATAGAAACTGTCCGCAATGAAGTGTCTTCTATTGAAACACCAGTCCATAGCAATGAGGACACTATGCTCAAGTTCACCAGAAGGCTCACACACATTGAGAAAAATATGACAGATCTGGAGGACAGAAGCATTAGAATAATTGACATGAAGGAAGGCGAAGAAGGAAATAACACGCTGTCTTACCTGCCCACCAACATCCCCAAGTGGTTCCCTGCCTTGGCTGCTCGTCCTCCGGAGCTCATGAGGGCCCCCCGCTCCAATCTGCCCGTCCCAGGACCATGATTGTCAGGTGTCTACGGTACATGGATAAGGACCGCATCCTCAACCAGGCTAGAAAAACATCCTCTTCAGCTCTCTAGGGAACTCTGTTGGCTTTGCCCCGGACTACAGTGACTACAGTGACTACAGTGACTACAGTGACTACAGTGATTACAGTGACTACAGTGACTACAGTGACTACAGTGACTACAGTGACTACAGTGATTACAGTGATTACAGTGACTACAGTGATTACAGTGACTACAGTGACTACAGTGACTACAGTGACTACAGTGACTACAGTGATTACAGTGACTACAGTGACTACAGTGATTACAGTGACTACAGTGACTACAGTGACTACAGTGACTACAGTGACCACAGTGACTACAGTGGCTACAGTGATTACAGTGACTACAGTGACTACAGTGACTACAGTGATTACAGTGACTACAGTGACCACAGTGACTACAGTGACTACAGTGACTACAGTGATTACAGTAACTACAGTGACCACAGTGACCGCAGTGACTGCAGTGATTACAGTGACTACAGTGACTACAGTGACTACAGTGATTACAGTGACTACAGTGACCACAGTGACTACAGTGACTACAGTGATTACAGTGACTACAGTGACTACAGTGATTACAGTGACTACAACGACTACAGTGACTACAGTGACTACAGTGTTTACAGTGACTACAGTGATTACAGTGACTACAGTGATTGCAGTGACTACAGTGATTACAGTGACTACAGTGACTGCAGTGATTACAGTGACTACAGTGACTACAGTGATTACAGTGACTACAGTGACTGCAGTGACTACAGTGATTACAGTGACTACAGTGACTACAGTGACTACAGTGACTAGAGTGACTAGAGTGACTACAGTGACTACAGTGATTAAAGCGATTACAGTGACTACAGTGATTACAGTGACTACAGTGACTACAGTGATTACAGTGATCACAGTGGCCACAGTGACTACAGTGACTACAGTGATTACAGTGATTACAGTGACTGCAGTGACTACAGTGACTACAGTGACTACAGTGACTACAGTGACTACAGTGACTACAGTGACTACAGTGACTACAGTGATTACAGTGACTACAGTGACTACAGTGATTGCAGTGATTACAGTGACTACAGCGATTGCAGTGACTACAGTGATTAAAGTGATTTCAGTGACTACAGTGACTACAGTGATTACAGTGACTACAGTGATTAAAGTGATTACAGTGACTACAGTGACTACAGTGACTACAGTAACTACAGTGATTACAGTGACTACAGGGACTACAGTGACTACAGTGACTACAGTGACTACAGTGACGCGACGGCCAAGCTGAGACGACCCTGCTCTCCACGATGTACAGTGCTCGAAAAGCTGTCTTTGAAGCCTTTCTCATCTATTGAGCAACTATCAAACTCTCCAAAGGCTCCCAACAACACTTTTTTGACAATCCAGCAGATTGGGGAATTAGTTAGGAAACTATTTTTGCATTTTGAAGTTGTTCTATATTTAATATGTGATACTTACTATGCCTCATACATATGTTATATATATATACATATAAATATATACATATATATATATGTATATATATATATATATATGATATGTGTGTGTATGTATGTTTATATTTATATATGATATGTGTGTATATGTATGTTTATATATATATATATATGATATGTGTGTATATGTATGTTTATATAAATATATATATATATATATATATATATATATATATATATATATATATATATACATATATATATCTTGATTGGATTATCCAGAGGATAGTGCTCGATACCGTGATAGAGCGCAATAATAATAAGTTAATAATCAGGTTTCTTGCAACAGTTACATTCCTAGGAATGTAATCAGGTTTCTTGCGACAGTTACATTCCTAGGAATGTAACTGTCGCAAGAAACCTGATTGCCCTCTCAACGGAGGGTGCTTACAAACATCAGTGGTTTACCAAGCAAAGGTAACACGCAAGGACATTAACACATCCGACACGTATGTAGGATTAACCGAAGGAGCGTTTGAAACCAGATGGAATATTCACAAGGCCTCCTTTAGAAACCAGACTTTGCGGAATTCTACAGAACTCAGCAAGCACATTTGGAACCTCAAAGACAATAATGTTGAATATTCAACAACATGGCAAATTCTTGCATCCAGCACACCTTACAACAGTGGTAATAAAAGATGCAACCTATGCTTAAAAGAGAAACTGTTTATTATATATCATCCAGATCTGTCATCCCTCAACAAGCGCAGTGAAATCATTTCAACGTGCCGCCCCAGACGGAAACACCTCCTAGGTAACACATGAGCCAATCACCACGCCCCTACGCCTGCCTGTACCCACCCCACTCTGTGCCCTATATAAACCATTGTATGTGAATGCTTCCATTAAAATCTCCTGATGATTGAGGGAACCCCTCATGAAACACTTCTGTAGAGATTAAGTAGTCTTGTGATTTTTCCCACACCTACATATATATATAGCCAAGAGTCAAGAACATGAGATTTTGTTTATGTTTTTGTTTGAATGGTCCAGTTGTTGTGTGCATGTTTGTGTTGTGTGTCTGTGGCCCACAGTCCTTGACCACATGCCCTCTTCTCTTGTTCATGTTTCATGAACAAAGGAATCATTTATCTGACCTGGATCACACACCCTCTTCCTTTTTTCATGTTCCTGAAATAACTCGATATGTATAGTTCTGATAGTGAATTCCCCTCTGAAATAGAGGAGAATGAAGATTTGATGAACTCCCAAAATTTGGAATCAATCCATTTTTCTGACCACATCAACTGCAAATCACAAAGATTTATGAGAGGAATGGATCCAGATAGAAATGCTCCTCAAAAGACCATCAATTATTGTTTATATTATACTGATGTCACATTTGATAAAACATTTATGCAAGATGATAACATATCTCTGGTACATTTTAATAGCAGGAGTCTATACTCTCATTTTGATGATATCCAGGACTACTTGAGTCAATTCAAATCTCCATTTAATATTATAGGTATTTCAGAGACATGGATGAATGAGAAGACATGTAATGAGTTTGAATTAAATGGGTATGAAATGTTTTGCACCAACCGTAAAACTAAGAGAGGAGGAGGTGTGGCTCTGTATGTGGACAAAAATATCAACTGTAGTATTGTAAATGATATGTGTTTAGCTGTTGAGGAACTCTTTGAATGCGTCACTGTGGAATTATCATTTTCAAATAGGAAACACATTATTGTAAGCTGCGTTTATAGAACACCAGAATCCGACTTGAAAATATTTAATGAATGGATGGAAAAATTATTAAAAAGGAACAAAAAATATATAGTATGCGGTGACTTAAATATCAACCTTTTGAATGCTAATAAACACAAACACAGCGCAGAATTTATTGACCGCATGTTCTGCATGGGCTTATTCCCACTGATTACACCAGCCACAGGAATCCCAACACACAGCACCACACTTATTGACAACATATTCTGTAACATTGTGGATCAGACTGTAACTGGAGGCTTGTTAGTGAGTGACCTCAGTCATCATTTACCAGTGTTCATGGTGTACAATAATAACTGCAAAACATCCAAACCTGGAATTAGTGAATATTATCAAAGAGCCACAACTGAACGATCATTACCAGCACTTAAAAATGATTTAGCGAAACAAAACTTGGATTCTGTTTTTCAAACGTCAGATATAAATGCAGCTTGTAATTTATTTCATGACATTTTTTTCTGACTTTATGATACACTCTGCCCCATCAAAAAATGCACTATAACTAACTCCAAAAAAACTCCATGGATAATCAAAGGGCTTGCGAACGCTTGCAAAAGGAAAAATTATTTATATAGGACTTTTCTATAGGCATCAAACCATAGAAACTGAAGAAAAGTACAAAACATATAAAAATAAATTAACCAGCATATTAAGAGCAAGCAGGAAAGAATACACCAGCAAACTATTAATCCAAAAGAAAAATGATGTAAAGGGAATTTGGAAGGTATTAAATACAATTATTGGGCATTGTTCAAACAGTCCTTGTTATCCCGAGTTTTTTGTTGAGAACGACCAAATCATAAGTGACAAGAAGATGTTTGCTGACGGCTTCAATATGTTTTTTGTTAATATTGGGCCTAAGCTGGCAAAAAAAATCCTAATTAATGATGAACAGCCCATGGAATTTATTGAAAAAAATCCATATTCGATGTTCCTTACTCCGACTGTCGAAAAGGAAGTCTTGGAGGTTATTCAGAAAAACAAGAACAAAACATCACGTGACATCTATGACCTGGACATGAGGACGGTCTGGAACGTAGCAGAAGAAATCATCAAACCATTCACACACATCTGCAATTTATCTTTTCGACTTGGACAATTTCCTTCACAAATGAAACTCTGAAAAGTCATCCCCATCGTCAAATCTGGAGACAAACACCACTTCACAAATTACTGGCACATCTCCCTTCTGCCACAGTTATCAAGAATATTGGAAAAATTATTCGATAATAGACTTCGTGGCTTCATTGAAAAGCACAAATTATTATCCGATTGTCAATATGGGTTGCGACCAAATAGGTCAACTTCATTAGCGCTAATTGACTTAATAGAGAACATTACTAATGGTATCGAGAAGAACAAATTTGTTATAGGAATTTTTATTGACCTGCAAAAGGCTTTCGATACCATTGACCACCAGATTTTGGTAAATAAATTGGAAAACTACGACATAAGGGGATTGGCAGGGAAATGGCTGGAGAGCTACTTAAATGAGAGACAGCAGATTGTTCAGATGGACCAACATCAATCTACACTCATGAACATAACTGTGGAGTCCCCAGGGGTCCATACTGGGACCCACACTATTCATTATATATATCAACAAAATATGTCAAGTATCAACACTGCTGGAGTTCATCCTCTTTGCTGACGATACAACAATTACATGTGCAGGTGACCACGTGAAGCAACTTCTGACTTCTGTAACTGAGGAGATGATGAAGCTAAAAACT